>NC_067113.1:10304062-10463253 GCF_021347895.1 Acanthochromis polyacanthus | reverse complement strand
TCTAAGCAGCCTGTTAAAGCCTCTGTCCTCCTTGGTTGAGTGACGTGCAGATGATCAGACTGTAGCCCAACACTGACAGAGCCTTTGGCCACACAGACTAAAACAGTTCAGCAGACCATGGCCACACAGCAAACTGAGCATTTTCTGTATCTGCATGTGTTACACACATGATGAGAAAATGCACTATATGAGAGGGACAGGATTTCTCCAGCACCTCTGCTCCTCTCCCTCTCTCTCCTCCTGCAGCTCAGTCCCTGTTCTAGTGAATGTAAAGTAAAATTACGTCATCATTTGTGTTTATAAATCTTAAAAGCAATATTTGAATATTCTGTCGTGATGATGCTATCCAAATATCTATTTTGGGATCTGAATATTCAGATATTCGTCATTAATCGGACCTGAATATCCTGAGCCCAGAAACTGCTATTCGGTCCGCCCTACAAGCCAGTGTTGCTGCTCAGACTGCTGTATTAAACCAGGCTCGTTCAGTCTAGCTAGAGGCCAGTTTCTCCTGTGAGAAAGTTTTTCAGTTACATTAATAAATATTGGGATGAATGAGGCTGACTGTTGCTGAACATTAGCTGTGTTTTGTGTTGTTAGGCATCAGCGTCAGGGCTTTAGCTTCACAGCTCCTCAGAAACATGCAGTTTTATTATTAACGTGTATAACTCATCTGTCTTGCTGTTGGATTGAAACCTATAAAGGTAAATGTGTCTGAATGGCATCATTGTTGCTGCTGTAACAACCCAGAGTCTGCACATTTATTTATTTATTTGTAATAATGATTGATTTGTTTTCACTCAGTGGTCATCATCATTAAAGCTTTATGACAGCTCTACACCTGACATAGCACACACTACCTAGGCAGACTTTGTTTTAGATTACAATTGTTTGGAAGATTTTTGTGTCTCACTTCTGAGCTCCGAGGCATGTAGGCATATTAAAACACCAGTTGTTCAATTACTAGTGTGATTTTAATGGTACTATAGTAGATAGGCAAGTACAACCTAAAACAGTCTGATCAAATGTCTGACATATTCTTGAAAAGTGCATGCAAACAAATTTGTTTCTACAGAGAATTATAAGCCTAACTGAATGAGAGAAGGCAGAAAAAATGACTATAATGTGACTAAAATGTTAGTTTCCTATAATAAATTTGACTAAAATGTTTTAGACAGTCATATGTAGACCAGAGTCCAGCAAGAAAAAAACATGCCATATGTTGTTAGTACAGTGACTAAATTTCACAGGTAGGTAGATGTAGAGGTGTTGACCTTTCTTTGATGATGTAAAGGTTTCATACTGAATCATGCACTAATGTATGTGCATAACTGATCTTTCTGCTGTTTTTCCTCTTTGTCCTGCTGTGAAGGCCACAAAGGACCCACTGCCCCTCATCAAGTAAACATACACCTCTCGAAGGGAGGTGTGGTGATGAACCTGATAAAGCTTGTGGACCCATCACCACCATCACCATCCAGAGAAGATGAGATGCTCACAGAGGAGTCTCTGTTATCCAGCCACAGTGGATCTGATGTGGACTACAAACCACCATCGTCACCAGCATCCAGTGATGATGAGGTGCTTGCACAGGAGAGTCCCAGTCATCCTGCCACAGTTCACCAGAGAAGCACCACAGTCATTTGTCATCCATTGAAAACTGAGATTGGGGGAATCTAAGGACCAGAGACCAAAGGTAAATCAGTTCAAACAGGTATGCAGTCAAAAGGAAAAAGGATGCTTCAACATCGCAAAAAAAAGGCTGCAGATTACTGTTAAAAACAAGCAAAAAAAAGGATGGTGCCAGGGTCTGGGACAAAGCTCATTACTGTGTATACTGTAAAAAGGCTCAATTGAAGATAGCCAGACATCTAGAAAGAAAGCATAGTGATGAACAAGATGTTGGCTATGCTTTTAGTTTCCCAGTTGGCTCCAAACAAAGGAAGATACTGATAGAAGGCCTTCGTAAACAAGGGTGACTGGGAACACAATCTTAGTGTCTTAGAGGATGGATGTGGTGAAATTGTAACATGGAAACAGCCCTCCGGAAAGGTAGACATAGAGAGCTACCTACCATTGTCAACACTGTTATGCAATGTCAAGAGGACTGAGCTCTGGAGACATGAGAAGTCATGTAGAGAACGGAAAGAGGAAAGACAAAAAAGGCAAAAGAGCAAGAGTACAAAAATCTTCCTCACATTCTAATTCCAGTCAGAGAATCATGCAATGGAGTACAAAAGATCATTCACTCTATGCTACAGGATCGTGTAACCTGTCATATCAGGACTGATGAGATGATTTGTGCATATGGAGATGCATTATTTGCAAAAAAGGGCCGTGAAGGACTCTCAGCACAGATACATTGCAACAAAAGCTGAGAGAAACTGGGACGGTTTGTGTTGGCTGCCAAGGAGATTGACAAGCATGTCAGAGGTCTTAAAGACATTTGTGATCCAGCAAATTTTCAACTGGCAATTAAAGCAGCTAGGCGTGTGTCAAACTACGATGCAAGCAAGAACGAATATGGAAAGCCATCTACAGCTGTTAAAATTGGTTTTTCACTCAAAGGGGCAACTGAGGCCTGGATAGGCCACTGCTTGATGAATGTCTGATGTCAAAACTGAGAATAAGGCAAAAAAGTTCAAGGAGTTGCTGGAGAACTCGTGGTCCACTTACGTGGCAACTAATGCTCACAGCACAATGGAGCAACGGAGGTGGAACAGAGAAGACAATGTACCTCTGACAGAGGATGTAGTGACTCTACAGAACTACCTGAGGAAAGCTGAGGATGAGGCAAAGGCAGAGTTGACAGAGCATGCGAGTACTACAGCATACAGAAAGTTAAGTGAGAGCCTTCTTGCACAAATAATCGTGTTCAATAAGAAGCGTGAAGGAGAAGCATCACGTTTAACTCTCGAGACATATCTAAAAGCAGACACTGGCCCTGTGAATAAGGACATATATTGAGACTCTGTCGCCTGTGGAAAAACAACTGAAGCCAACAGGCTGACACGTTTGGTGACACGTGGAAAGAGAGGGAGAAAGGTCCCCATCCTACTTCTTGAGCGCACAAAAGCTTCGCTTGACTTCCTGATTGAAAAACGAAGGGAAGTTGGCATACTTGAGGAGAATCCATTTCTGTTTGCAAGGCTTGGTACAACAACCAATCTTCGTGGGTGTGACTGCCTCAGAAAATATGCAGAAGAGAGCAAAGCCAAAACCCATGAACTGCTGAGGTCAACAAAGTTAAGGAAAGCATGTTGCTACCCTATGCCAGCTTCTTGACCTCAACAATCAGGAACTTGAGCAAGTTGCTCGTTTTATGGGACACGATATAAGAGTCCACTGCGGAGTATTATCGGCAGACAGATAAAACATTCCAAGTGGCCAAGATTGGCAAACTTCTGTTTGCAATGGACATGGAGCACAGTCACTGAAAGGGAAGAGTCTGCAAACACTGGACTCTGTTATCAGTGGTATGTGAATTAATATTAATACAATTTTAAAAGTCATCACTCTTCCAACTACACTGTCTTCTGTCTGTCTTTCTGTCTGTCTCCGTCTCTCTGTCTTTCTGTCCACTGTGTGTATTTGTTGTATCTTTCTGCATAGTTTGACTTTCATTTCATTGTAAAAATAAGTTTACTAATTTCCTACTGTGAATATTTTCATAGGCAAAGGACATGCAGCCAGCCCAGCCAAAGGTCTGAAAGGTGTCAGAAAGAGAAGGACGTCAGATACAGGCAGACAACGGGAAGCTTATGATGGTATGCAACAAAAATCACATCAGTGTCACATTAGGAATAGGGATGTCAGCGTCATAGTGTTAATGCTTGTGATTGATTTGCAAACCTTGAATATTTTTTTTTCAAATTAATCATATTCAGGGCTGCACAGTGGAATTGTGGTTTGCACTTTCGCCTTGCAGCAAAGATCCCCGGTTCAAATCCCGGCCTGGGCCTGGATCTTTTCTGCATGGAGTTTGCATGTTCTCCCTGTGCATGCGTGGGTTTTCTCCGGGTACTCCGGCTTCCTCCACAGTCCAAAAACATGCTGAGGTTAATTGGTTACTCTAAATTGTCCATAGGTGTGAATGTGATTGTGTGGTCTGTATATGTAGCCCTGGACAGACTGGTGACCTGTCAGGGTGTCCCCTGCCTTCACCCGAGTCAGCTGGGATTAGGCTCCAGCACCCCCTGCGACCCCTAGTGAGGAGAAAGTGGTGTATAGAGGATGGTATGGATAATCATATAAGTTTCACCTAAAATTTACCAGATGTTCTTGTTCCGACAAATATCTGTTAAAACACCAATAGGTCCCAGTTAGCAGTGCAACCTCTGACAACTGAACCAATACTTTCCATAGTAACGGTACACAAAAGCACTACATACATGGCGTACGTCCACTCTAAGCGGGTTTTTTAATGCGATTTTTTTTTTTTTTTCATAGCATCTTTTTTCATTTGACAGCTAATTAAGATTTCTGTCTGTCTGAGCTCACAGTTGAAATTCAGCTACCATGCATGCTTGAGCATGTTTGTTAAAAATAAGAAATGGAACAAATTATTTGCTTGACTGAGCTGAGGTTTGAAGGTTTTCTGTACATGTACAGTTTTTCAGAAAAACTTAGACATGTTCTGAATGATTGTCTATATGGTATGTTTCTAATATATGCTTCATCAGATGGAAACAGCTACTCCACCACAAGTTCATCAGCTCAGAGGCACAAGAAGACTGTCACAAGACTTAGACATGATGGAGATGATGATGACTCTGGTAATTCAAGGCACAACTAACACAAGTGAAGAGTCTCGAAACTGAGCTTGGTATTTACATGGTACAAATGTCATTTTTCACAGATGGAGAGGTGCCACATTCAGCTGCAGCAAGGTCACTTGCAAAAAGACAATGGCAGAAGGAAAGAAGAAAACATGATGAAGATGATGGTGGTGCTGATGATGGTGATCGGAAAGATGACAACACCAGTGAAGGCACTGAAACACAGGTAACACTCTGTGTGACTTGAATCTTCTTTCACTGCACCATTGTCAAGATTCTGAGATGTAAGCAATTTCATTTGACTGAAACATCATCTTGCACAGTTGGAGAGTTGCAAGAAGGCACCAACAGAGAGCCACAAAAGATGACTACAGCAAAAGAAAAACGTGATGATGACAGTGATGATGACGGTGATGTGAGTGATGGCAAGGCTGGTCCAGGCACTGAAACACAGGTAATGTTTTTTGTCTGACTTGGACCTTATTTCACTGTAGTATTGGCATATTCCTTACAGATGTAAGGACTTCAACTCTATCAAAACATGTTCTTGTATAGATGGCGTGGTGCACCAGGAGACAGGTGGAAGACCACCTGTTAAGCAAACAAAGAGAACTACAGAAAAACATGATGATAATGATGATGGTAAGTCTGTAACATTGGCACGAATGAAGTGTTCTAAATCAGAGTTCAGTATTTTTACTTCGTCTTTTTTGGTTTTCACATTCCAAAATATCAGCAGTCAAATACAAATGTGTATCCTCAAAGCATATACATCCAAACTTTAAAATACTGTACAGTCTAAACATTATGGAGTTATCGTCCCTCCCACCAGCCTTCTCTACTGTTATTGTTTGTAATACGCAAGTGTCAGCAATCAGTATGGTTGAGTTTTGCATTTTTATGGTGGTAATGACATCTTTTACAGATAGACAGGAGCCACACTCAACTTTAGGAAGCTCAGCTGTTGACCAACCAAAGAGAACTGCAACCACAAGGCAAGCTGATGGTGACGATGAAGATAGCAGTGACTCTGAGTATGGTAAGCAGAAGCAAAAATCTCATTCTGTTAAGGTTCAGTCCTTTTTTTTTTTTTTTTATTATTAATCTGGTCCTCTTAAACGTGCAGAGAGGCTACACTTGACGAAATGGTGTAGTTTTGTCTTCACCTCACTACTGGTAATGTTGTCTTGAACAAGGTTTACTGATCTTGGTCTAGTGAGTCAGCTCTACTGTTAATATGCATGAAGTAAATTGTAAGACCTTGTAGAACAGTTATCTCTTACCATGTTTACATACAGTGGGTACAGAAAGTATTCAGACCCCTTGAAATTTTTCACTCTGTGTCATTGCAGCCATTTGCCAAAATCAAAAAGGTTCATTTTATTTCTCAGTAATGTACACTCAGCACCCCATCTTGACAGAAAAAACAGAAATGTAGAAATTTTTGCAAATTTATTAAAAAAGAAAAACTGAAATATCACATGGTCAGAAGTGTTCAGACCCTTTGCAGCGACATTCATATTTAACTCACATGCTGTCCATTTCTTCTGATCCTCCTCGAGATGGTTCTGCTTCTTTATTGGAGTCCAGCTGTGTTTAATTAAACTGATTGGACTTGATTAGGAAAGGCACACACCTGTCTATATAAGACCTTACAGCTTACAGTGCATGTCAGAGCAAATGAGAATCATGAGGTGGAAGGAACTGCCCAAGGAGCTCAGAGACAGAATTGTGGCAAGGCACAGATCTGGACAAGGTTACAAAAGAATTTCTGCAGCACTCAAGGTTCCTCAGAGCACAGTGGCCTCCATAATCCTCAAATGGAAGAAGTTTGGGACGACCACAACTCTTCCTAGACCTGGCCGTCCAGCCAAACTGAGCAATGGTGGGAGAAGAGCCTTGGTGAGAGAGGTAAAGAAGAACCCAAAGATCACTGTGGCTGAGCTCCAGAGATGCAGTCGGGAGATAGGAGAAAGTTCCACAAAGTCAACTATCACTGCAGCCCTCCACCAGTCGGGGCTTTATGGCAGAGTGGCCCGACGGAAGCCTCTCCTCAGTGCAAGACACATGAAAGCCCGCATAGAGTTTGCCAAAAAACACATGAAGGACTCCCAGACTATGAGAAATAAGATTCTCTGGTCTGATGAGACCAAGATTGAACTTTTTGGTGTTAATTCTAAGCGGTATGTGTGGAGAAAACCAGGCACTGCTCATCACCTGCCCAATACAATCCCTACAGTGAAACATGGTGGTGGGAGCATCATGCTGTGGGGGTGTTTTCAGCTGCAGGGACAGGACGACTGGTTGCAATTGAAGGAAGGACGAATGCTGCCAAGTACAGAGATATCCTGGAGGAAAACGTCTTCCAGAGTGCTCAGGACCTCAGACTGGGCCGAAGGTTCACCTTTCAACAGGCCAATGACCCTAAGCACACAGCTAAAATAACAAAGGAGTGGCTTCAGAACAGCTCTGTGACCGTTCTTGACTGGCCCAGCCAGAGCCCTGACCTAAACCCCTTTTTTTTTTCTTTTTTTTTTTTCTCCCCCCTTTCTGACCTAAACCCAATTGAGCATCTCTGGAGAGACCTCAAAATGGCTGTCCACCAACGTTCACCATCCAACCTGACAGAACTGGAGAGGATCTGCAAGGAAGAATGGCAGAGGATCCCCAAATCCAGGTGTGAAAAACTTGTTGCGTGATTCCCAATAAGACTCATGGCTGTAGGAGCTGAAAAGGGAGCTTCTACTCAATACTAAGCACAGGGTCTGAATACTTCTGACCATGAGATATTTCAGTTTTTCTTTTCTAATAAATTTGCAAAACTTTCTACATTTCTTTTTTTTCTGTCAAGATGGGGTGCTGAGAAATAAAATAAACTTTTTTGATTTTGGCAAATGGCTGCAATGACACAGAGTGTGGAAAAATTTCAAGGGGTCTGAATGCTTTCCATACCCACTGTAAATACAAAAAAGTCATCTACCTTTGCCTAGCAATTTTCAAATTTTGCATTTTTAATGAAAGATTTGATTTGTTTTCACATCTTTTGAACATAAATGACCAAAAACCTATATTGACAAAGGAAGTGGCCTTCAGAGGAGTTTCTGAAGCAGAAAATTTACAGCTAATGGCCAGTAGTGAAATTATGCATGTACAATTGTTTAAACAAGGTAAAATTTAAAAACTACTAATTAGTGTTGTCACGATACTGGATTTCTAACTTCGACATTCGATACGATTTTCGATACCACGCAACCATAAGATCTCTGTCCAAAATGTTTTCTTTTTATTTAAAGAAAATGACAGAACAAACTGTAGTGCACGTTTTCACATTTCATTCAGTCTATTTAGTCCTTAGTAGTACAAATAAAATATCAAAAAATCAAATAAAAGATGTGCAATCTGTCTGTACTTTCAACAGTTTCCAGTTCCAACTATAATACAGTCAGAAAGTTAAGTATGTTTAATGGATGAAGATTTCACACAAATCCCTGAAGCAGTAACAATGCTCAAATTCAAAACAAATACAAAAAGCCTTAAGGCAGGCCAGGCATTTAAGTTCAAGTAAAAATAAAAGCAGCACAGTCTTCTATTTTCAAGTAACAGTCAAGTGCAAGTAGTACACTACAAAAAAATTATGAACTGTCTGGACTCTGGAACTGGAGTAATACTAATGATAACTATTCTCTCTCACAACAACAGTGTGCAATTTGTGCATGCAATAATAATTAAGAAATGAAAAATATATCAAGGAGGTAGTGTGCTTATCACAGTAGTGTGCTTATTCAAAAGCTTCAGATTGTCACACATTCAAAAGGCAGTTATGGCACTTTTTACAGAAATTGAAAAAACAGGGAAAAGGAAATCAGTGCAATCTTAAGCATTTTTAAATTCAAGTACAAAAACTTCTGTAGCTACTAGCTAGATTTTCTTTTGCTTTCCTTCTGGCCCTCTCAGATTTTTAGCTTGGAACACCAACATGTCAATGTGCTCCTCTGTAAGTTGTGCCCTTCTTGGACTGCAAATGAGCCCAGATGTACTAAATACACGCTCTGCTGCTCGACTTGAAGCAGAGATGCACAAATACTTCTTAGCAAAGTGGGCAAGGTGAGGTAGCAATTTATCATTTTCTCCCCACCATTTGAGTGGGTCCTTTTTTTCTTCAGGGATTCTTTCATACATCATGAACTCTTTTTTTAGAGTCCTACAGTGGCTTCCTCCTCATCTACGACATTATGACATTTTTACCCCCCTGTATGCTGAATAGCAGTCCCTTCAGATCTGTTTTCTTTTTCTTTGATGGCTGAGGGAATTCTGGAGGAGGTTGTGCTTGTGAACTTGGGCCTTGGCCTGTTGGCAGACTTTCTACTGCATTGCCAAGAGTTTGTTTTACCTCTTCTTTCATAGTAACAAAACTGTCCTTGAATCGTGGGTCAAGAAACGTGCCTATGTTCAGTAGTAGCTGCAGACTCTGCTTCTCATATCTTTGTTTGAGATCCCCTCCAATAGCTTCTTTAATTTGACATTTTAGGTTACTGTCACTTTCCTCAACTGTCAAATGATTGAATATCTTCCAATATAGGGGAAGGACAGCGGAGAGAGTGATATGATTTTCACCACTAAGTGCATCGGTGTAACCACTGAGGGGGCTCAATACCTCTTGCACTGCCTGAAGAGCTTCAATGTCCTCATCTCTGGGTATGAGGTACCATTTTTTCCGATCCTCAGCTAGAACTGCACAGACTGCTTGCTGTTGCTCTAAGAATCTTTCCACCATTTGATATGTTGAGTCCCAGCGCGTGGGCTCATCGTGGATCAATTTGTGCTCTTCTAGCTTCAAATCTTTTTGTTTTCCCTTTAACTTTCGATACATCTTTGGAGACCTGCTGAACACAGAAACAGTCTTTCTTAATCTGGACAGTACTTCAGGTACACGGCTTGTATTCAGGCCCTTGTTAACAGCAAGGTGAATGTTGTGGCCAAAACAGGGGACCCATGTGAAGGCCTCCTCAAATGCGTTCTTATTATTTGAGACATTATCTGTAGTTATACCGGCCATGTTCGACATGTCCAGCTTCCATGTTTCTTGTACCATCTCCTCCAATGCCTCCTTCAAGCTGTCCCCTGTGTGATCCGAGTGCATCCCAGCACAGCCCAAGCACCAGCTCTGCATCTTCCAGGAGTCTCTTATGAACTGTAGAGTTACTGCCATGAAACAGGAGTTGGCCCTGCTGGTCCATAGGTCAGTGGTGCAGGAAAAGAAGTGATTCCCCTGAAGACTGTCTGTGACAGTATTTTTTTTATTTCATTGTACAGGGCTGGGATTTCAGTGTACATGAAATAATTACGTGATGGAAGGGAATATTTATTGTTTAACTGCTGAAGAAGCTGTTGGAACCCAGGCTTCTCTACAGTGTAAACAGGGACCTGGTCCATGCAAATGTAAGTCGCTACAGCTCTGTTGAGCCTCTTGACCTCTCGAGAGTCTTTGTCATAAGGCCTTTGTCGTTTCAAGGCTTCTACAATATTTAGCTGTGACGGTGATGGACAGTGACTGGCTGCACGTTGAGATTCAGACACCTCAGGATCTGTCTTGCGCTGAAAGAAATATAACAATCTATTTTTAGAAGTTTTATAAACTGATTTTTTTGCTTTGAATCAGGCTTTTATAATAACTATTATCTATCTATCTATTAATCTTAGAAATAAACCAAAGTAGTATACATTTAAGTAAAGTAGTGATGTACTTCACTACACTACTTTACTTTTGTGTACTTTGGTTTATTTCTTAGAAGATTAATTGAGATGACAAAGTTATTTTAAAGGCCTGATTCAAAGAGAATAACTTAGATTGGTTGATATGAATAGAAAATAAGATGATGCAGTTAACTTAGACTATGGTAAAAAGGAATTAACTTAGTGTTGTGGCTCGCAGGTTACAGCATTTAAGTTGTTAGTTTGAATCAGGCCTTTATAATGACTTATCAATTTAACTTAGAAATAAATAAAAGTAAAGTAGTGAAGCACAACAGCATCGAAGTTAGTTTCTTTTTTTATCATAGTTGTCGTTCAGTATAGCCTTCTTTAACCCTTTCCTCAGGTTAAATCAGGACCAGCTCTCCGTTTAAAGGGTCAGATTCTATCTGCCTATTAGTTTTCCACCTAACAGGTTTCAGCAGAATAATTAAGCTGGTGTCGAGGAATACTCGCCTAGGTCCTAACTGTCTTCTTCCAAACGTCTTACCCCTCTTACTCCAATAAATACTCTCTTACTAAGCAGCCCACCTAAGTAGTAGAATTGATTTATTGACCACGTTTGTTAACGACAGCTTTCCTCTTAAAACTGTGGCACTTGTTGATATTCCTAGGTTCGTTTTAGAGGTTTGGAAAACTAACCTCAGGGGTAATGTTTAATTAACTAGTTGGATTAAAGTAACCTTTAAGAACCATTAGATTTAATGCACACAATCAACTTAACTTTTTACCACTATGCAGAATAGGTGAATCATAATCATTTCATTAGACTTCTCTTTAAATGTAATATAGCGTTTTATTAAGCAAGTTTTAGCAGGGGCACAGCATTATTCATGATTAAACAATTTAATTATTTCTGATTATTTCTAACTTAACTAAATTAAACTAAGCTGAGCGTACCTAAGAATCTTCTCTAATTAGTAAATTTAGGAGAGAGAGCGGACAACCAGGCCTTAGCTGCCACGCCCGGTCTTGACCTGCGTCTAGTTGAACTCCTCCGTGGACCAGCAGACTCGGTACGAAGTCTTCTTTGTGGATGGAGGGTGTTCTTCCTAGGCAGGGGGAGTGGAGAGGTCCCGATAGCCAATCGCTGGTCTGGCAGTTATCTTTTGTAGCAACTGGAACACAAGTGCAGGCGTCTCAGCTGTCTTCTCAGTCGGATGGTGGTGGTGGAAAGCCCCCGTCTCATCAGGCTGTGGTGGGTCACTGGGTCCTCCAGCCCCTGGAGTGGAGCAGCCCTCTGCTGCTGCCTCCTGCGCCTCTCTGGATGCCATGGGTGCTTGCCTCTCTTCATCTCTTTGGACAACTGCAGACCTCTCAGGACTCTCCGTCTGGCAGAGTGTGGTCCTCGCTTGTTGAACAAAGTCAGACAAAGACTTTGCCTCCAACGATGTTCTCAGCGAACTCTGGAGCCTAAGTCCTGCGTTGTCTTCACGTCTCTTGGGCAAAAGGGTCCGGTGTCGACTCTTCAGAACTTTGGCAATGCTCCCCGGCAGCTCCGGCGAGCAGCATCTCTCCCCTCCGGGGGAGAACTCCGAATTCAGTGTCTGTGTCTCTGGGTTTTATACCCTAGCTCGACTTCAGCTTAGCACATACACATTTCTACACACAATTCTAACTAGTAGGTACGCCCAGGTGATTAATTCATAGGTTTAAGACACAACCTTCTTCCTATCACGCATACATCATTCTTTCCATCTTTTCTGTTAACACATCCACTTGTTACACACAGTTCAGTTGTCATGACAATGTAGGCATGAGCCCATCCTGTCATCCTGTGGAAACTCCAAGTTCCTCATTTCTGAGGAGACTTCTGCTTTTCCCATCCTGTCTGCATACAGCTCAGAACAGCACAGATTACTTCCATTCAAAACTCAACTTAGTTACACTGAATCACTTCTTTAAATCATTTTTCTTAGCATGATCAAATAACTTATTTTAAATCATTCTCTTCTATAGCAATCATCATTTTCAGAATATATATCAGCCTATTAAAATCATTCTTGCATCAAGCATAAGCATAATCATGTGGTTAACTTATAGTGTTTCTCATTTTAACTTTTCATTGGTTTGCTTAAAGCTTTTATTTAGGTGGTGGTTGCTCCTGGGATCTCAAATAACTAGGCCCCACTTGACATAGTCTACTCCTACATCATCTTGGTTTCTATTCATATTACAAACGTTTACTGAGCTCGCGGGCCGATTTTAATGACTCATTTAAGCTACCAACCTCTTTAAATTCCTTGTACAGGTCCGGGTGTTTGTCCTGGAGGTGTGCTGCATGGTTGCTTGTGTTGGCTCCCTTTGTCGGTACAATTCGATTGCATCGCTTGCATCTCAGCTTGTTTGTGTCCTTTGGCTGTCCGTGTTCATCGGGTTCATAACCAAAGTATTTCCACACAGCACTTCTGGCGTTTCTTTTGTCAATTAAAACGGGTGGCGAAGGTCCTGTACATGCCATTGCCATCTTGATTTACATACCATTTACTCGTTTACATACCGCAAAAATAGTAGCGAGTGAGCGAGTCGCGAGCACCTAGCACGCAGCAGTAGCAGCACTCACATGGTGCGTGGAGACAGGGGAGGGGCAGCAGCGTGTGTGCTGTGCACGGGTGGCGCTGTTTTGTGACCAACGGGAGAGGTACGGTATATGGGAAAATTCATATTGAATCGTTTTTAGTTCATAATTATCGATGTTTATCGATAAATCGATATTTTTGACAACACTACTACTAATACATGCCTAAACATAAAGGTTGCTACGTCCATAAAACCTGTCTGAGGCTCATGCTCTTATGCATTATTGACCTTGTTGTAAAACTGCACCTACTTTATCACTATTTTACCATATGCCTGTGTTCTTTAACAGATGAAAAGGACAGAAAAGGATGTGTTAAGAGGCCAAAGAAAGCTGTACATAAACGAAAGCATCAAGGCGATGATGACTGGGGTGAGTTCATGCAATAAATTGAAATGAGAAGCGCTAAATGCAAAATGTTATGTATTTTCATTATACTAACATTCCATCTCTCTCAGATGGAGAGGACAGACAGACTAATGCCACCAGATCCCCTCAGAAGGGCCGAAAGAAGACTGCAGTTACAAGAGAACGCAGTGATGTTGGTAAGATGAATTAGACGAATTTCTGTTAAGTAGATGTGAGATAGAAGATAAAAGTAAGTGGGACTTACTGCACAAGTCACTGTGACTTGCAGTTGAAAGGATTGGTGGTTAAAGTGGTGTTACAGTGTCTATACTCAATTGAAACATTAACTTAAATTTCTGTTGTATAACAATTTCTGTGAAAAGGTAATTAATTGGTGTTACAGTAACAGTGACTGTAAATTAAGCCAACTTAGAAATAAGTGTCTAACCAACAAGAGATATTTAAACTTTCCCAAATTAAATCAGTTTTGTTATGTGGACTTTAAGAATACATTTACAGGTTGCATATTTTACATTTGGCATTTCAATAAATATCTGTAGTTATAAAATAATACATTTAAATTCAAACAAAAAAACAGAAACTGCAATGAGAAAATGTATTGTGTTGAATAATAATCACCCCATATGTTCGCTCTGACACCACCACAGCTTTTCAGACTTTGACTATAGCATCTAAACATTGTCAGTCAGTATAGCCTTCTTTAACCCTTTCCTCAGGTTAATTCAGGACCAGCTCTCCGTTTAAAGGGTTAGATTCTATCTGCCTATTAGTATTCCACTTAACAGGTTTCAGCAGAATAATTAAGCTGGTGTCGAGGAATACTCGCCTAGGTCCTAACTGTCTTCTTCCAAATATCTTACCCCTCTTACTTCAATAAATACTCTCTCACTAAGCAGCCCTCCTAAGTAGTAGAATTGATTTATTGATCACGTTTGTTAACGACAGCTTTTCCTCTTAAAACTGTGGCACTTGGTGGTATTCCTAGGTTCGTTTTAGAGGTTTGGAAAACTAACCCCAGGGGTAATGTTTAAATGACTAGTTGGATTAAAGTAACCTTTAAGAACCATTAGATTTAATGCACACAATCAACTTAACTTTTTACCACTATGCAGAATAGGTGAATCATAATAATTTCATTAGGCTTCTCTTTAAATGCAATATAATGTTTTATTAAGCAATTACTAGCAGGGGCACAGCATTAATACATGATTAAACAATTTAATTATTCCTGATTATTTCTAACTTAACTAAACTAAGCTGAGCGTACCTAAGAATCTTCTCTAATTAGTAAATTTAGGAGAGAGAGTGGACAGTGTGACCACCGCTGTTTCACCCAGTCTTGACCTGCGTCTAGGAGAGCCACTCGATCGACCAGTAGACTCGGTACGAAGTCTTCTTTATGGGCGGAGGGTGTTCTTCCTAGGCAGGGGGAGTGGAGAGGTCCCAAAAGCCAATTGTTGGTCTGGCAGTTATCTTGGTTGCTCCTGGGATCTCAAATAACTAGGCCCCACTTGACAACATGAATATCAAGTGATAGTGGGTTATTTGTAGAGGGATCGGTCACTGGTCCTCACACACACACTCGGAGACAGATCTCTCCTCTGGATCAAAAATAGCAAAAATGTATCTCAGAGCAGTGTCTTAAGCAGAAGCAGACTTTGTAATGGAGTGAACAAAATAATGTTTTAATAGACAACCAGGTTCCATAAGCCAACGACAACATCAGCTTAACATTAAAAAGAAAACATAACTTACTGGATACATTGAGGACGCTGGAAATAGATGAAAGGGGGCTGTTTTTATTCATGTATATATTACTTATTTTGATAGAGAATGGCCTATGAGTGAATGCTGTCGTTTAAACAGCTGATGAGCTGATCCTCCCTCTGCTCTGGCCAGGTATCTGTCGTAGTCACAGTTTGTGTGTCTCTTCCTTTTTTTGTCTTCTCTGCTGTAATGAAGCGGAGCATACAGAATACTAATACTAAACAATAGAAAAGCAAGTGCAATGCATAGAACTAGACTTTTAACTATTAATCAGTGTACACAGAACTATTTGTAAACTATTCGGGTTAATCAGTCATTCTGAGTTATACATCTAAGCATCTAACAACAAATTTGCCTCTTCAAGCTTTTATTTTAGATGTAAATATTGTAGCAAACATATGAACCTATCTGTATTCTGTTAATGCATAAACAGGCAGCATGGTCACTGTGGTGCTTTTTTTCCCATTCATGTTAGCATGAGGTTTGCACAAGCTTAGAATGTGAGGCGGTAGCATTATCTCAAGTGTACAGCCCCTCACTGGTGCTTTATTTCAGTATCTGTAAAGTTGATGTTGACAGTTGGTCCTAACTAAATATACCCCGAATATTTGGTCGTTTAACCAGCTATTTTTACTTGCTTGGTAACACGTAGCATTTCCTGTATCTGCTTCACAATAGAAGCCTTCCTCTTGTTCAGAGATGTAAAGCTTTTAATAGTAGTAACTTTATGGGTTTGCTTCAGCAAGAATTTCAACACCTCTGAAACGGCTGACAGGGATCAAACTGTGGTAATTTAAGACTGATGGGAAAGTATGGACAGAAACTAATCCCACCACTCGGTTACAAATCAAATGCAGGCGAAAGGAAACATCTTTCTACCTTATTCGAAAAACGGAGTGCAACCTTTCTGCTGAAATTATCTGAAGAAATGTCGGGGGGTCAAGTGGGCTCACAGATGTGCAGTCTGATGTGTCTGAATCTTCTTTGGGGTTTAATGGCTGCTTGCATTTTATTACTGCCACCTTCTGCATGTAAGAATGATCTGGATCCTAATTTAAATGTTTATAGATCAAACAGCACATTAATATTTGTGACAGACAAGGAGAGACACAATTATATGGACTTCGGTAGAAAAATAGTGAACAAATACACGAATCATCCCTTGAGTGTACTTGTAAGGTGTCCTTTAAGTCAACTGAGATGTTTTTATGTTGGCGCTTAAAATCAATGCAACTTTTATATTTTTTATTCTGTTACTGTTATTAGTCAATCAAGGCAGGGTTCAGATGGCAATACAACATCGATAAAGTCTCAGTTTATTATCAACACAACTGCTAATAAGCTCATTTTGTTTTTTGTTTTATAGATGCTCCAGAAGTGGAAGTTGAGAAACGAGGTAAGAGACCCTGGAATGACCAGGAGAGGACTGCAGTCAAACGACACCTTGGCAAGTTCATCGCACTGAAGAAGGTTCCAGCCAAGCGGGACTGCCTGCTGTGTATTGACAAAGAGTGTCCAGCCCTAAGAGCGCGGACATGGAAAGACGTGAAATATTTTATTTACAATGAAATTGTTAAAATCAAGAGAAAGCTTGCATTCTGAATTAACAGAATACAACAGAGGGAGGAAACTGAGATGAGGGGCTGGAATTAGGGAGAGAAGAGGGAGAGAGTAAGAGGGTAATTATTCCTGTCTTTTAATGGCTTCGTTATTGTCTGTTCATATGTTCATTTGTTAGACACTTTAGCCATGCCCTACAGCACAGCAATTTTTTTTTTCCATGATAATTTGTGTTGAGCAGGCACTGACACCTGCCGTTTATTACCTTTCAGAAAGATGTCTCAGGATACACCTGGATGTTCTATATTGTTCAGCGCTTGATTTAGACGGTCGCGGCGAGCGCCGGGAATCATGGGAGGTTGATGACATCATACAAAGTGGCTGCCCCCATGAAGAAAACATGATAGGCGGTTCAGCTCGATCGAGCGCTCGATTTAGACGGTCGCCAGGTCGCCATTTGTTTATAGTCGCAAATGGCGACCGTCTAAATTGAGCACTCGATCGAGCTGAACCGCCTATCATGTTTTCTTCATGGGGGCAGCCACTTTGTATGATGTCATCAACCTCTCATGATTCCCGGTGCTCGCCACGACCTGGCGACCGTCTAAATTGAGCGCTGTTGTTCTTTGAAACTGCTGCATTTTGAATTGATGCAGTAAGTTAATATCTACTGCACTTTGCACAACTGAAGTCTTGTAACTGGAGTATTTGGTTGCAAAGACCGGGTATTAAATAATCCAGTGTTCACCAGTTGGAGCTATTGTTGTTCATTGTGGATTGAGTCAGCCATGTTTGCGTTTAACACTGCAGAAAAGGAATAGCTTTCTGAAAAAGAAGCATACACTTCTGAAGTAGACATTCGATTTATTATAAAAGGTGTCTCCAGTTTGGCCTACTATTCTAATTCTGCTTTACATAGATAAATCACACTGAATCGATCTGACTTAAAAAGAAATTGTGCTATCTTTCAAACTGAATAGATAAAATTAGGTTTAGTTGTTACCTTAATGTCTTAAGAAAATCAACATTCTATGGTTTATCTTTTGACAGCCAAACTGGCAATAAAACAAACACTTCTCCCTACTGAAATAAGTAATTTGCTCTTTAATAAATAATATTTTCAATAAATGAAACTGCCCTGTTAATGGTGATAACATCTTTTGTAAATTTAACATTTGTCAATACAAATTTACATTACTAATTATTCAGTAAATGGAAACATCATCCTAGTTGACCTACTTTAAATCATGAAAAACCCAAAGCCAGTGCCTGGTCCTCACTCAGCTGGTTCAAAACTTTTTTCTAAATGTTGGTGTTAAATGAAATCTAAGGCAGTGTGTTGGATAAGGGCACCACATAGTGGCCAAAAGTAGTTGTTTCATGTTTCTACATCTAACAGAACTGGTGGTTCTCACTCTGTGGGCCTTTTCACTCGGTCCTCACTATGCAGCAAGTACAGGAATGTGTGTGTGTGTGTGTGTGTGTGTGTGTGTGTGTGTGTGTGTGTGTGTGTGTGTGTGTGTGTGTGAGAGAGAGAGTGAGAGTGAGAGAGAGATGCCTGTCACTGGAGATGTACTTACTCTGCATCTCCTCTGAATTCCCTGTTGGACCCACAGTCCACAGTGAGGGGCAGAGACACACACACACACACACACACACACACACACACACACACACACACTGAGCTGTGTAAAAGCTGTCAGGCCTGCAGCCATACCATGCACTGCAGGGTGCATACTGAAGAGCAGTGCAGTGTTGCAGTGAAGCATGGATTCTCTACACCTCCCCTGTGGTTTGTGCATGTGTGTGTGCGAATGTGAGTGAGAGACCGACAGCAAGCGAGAGAGAAAGTACGCACAATGAGCAGATATGGAAAGAGAGCGTAAAGAAGAAGGCAAAATGATTGTTAGTGGTGCTATTTGCTCTTTCACAGTCCAGGTTAAAAGCCGGCCGTCTGCTGGTAGAAAGACGTGAACTCAGCGTCATGAAAACACGGTAGCCAGACAGACAACAATCCTGATCAGACAGACAACAATCCTGATCAGACATCACCTGACCAGGAACAGTCTTTTTATTCCACCTATTTAACAGATTTTGCAGTGCCGTAATGATAGGGTAGCCAAGGTAAACCATTATTCAGATGCCTTTTCCGTCATATTTTATTCACATATTCAAATATGGCGGTATTATGCAGAAAGTGTTGCCTATTAAGAATATTGTATTTCACATTCAAATGCGGGCCATTATGCAAAAGATGTCAGCTGTTCTTGAAACAGTAGTGTTCCATATGCCACTGTTGATTTGAGGGTGACCTTTTGAACCCCGCTACTGTCAAATCGATCATCTGTAACCTTTTCCTGCGCGCCGAGTCCCCCCTCCTCAGAAGACATGAACCAGACATCATACTGTAACTCTCATAATGGTGTGGTCGCGACCTTATGCAGACCTTGAAATTATAGAGTAGAAATGAGCAAGAATACCTTAAGATTTACGACACCGGCCCATCACCCTGCCTGCGATGCCTGTCGGTCTTTACAGTACACGTGTGCAGTTATAATCATAAATGTGGTGAAGTTATAGCTTGTGTTTCTTGAGTTTTTTATTACTTGATTACAGACAAAAGTAGAAACAATTGAAGTTTGTTTTTTGTTTGTTTTTTTAAGGAAATGAAATGACAGTTGCTGCTAACCTTTTATCAGCTTCACAGAGCTATCTAATTAAGATGATATTAGCGTTGAGCTGTTTTCAGAGACCCTAAAGTGGTCTTCAATATGTACTTGGTGGTTGCACGCGGGCAACATTGCTGTAGAAAAATTAATAAATAGAGTAAAACTGCTTACTGTTACTGCTCTGACTTTTGGTAAGTCCTAAACTAAGACATCTTTCATTACAATTGGGTCCAGATGACAGAAGTTTTTTTAAGCTAAGGTGTGATGTACTTTTTCTCTTTTTGATTTTTTGGAGCACTTCATGCTAACCGTGATGATCTACCCCATCATTTAGGTTGCTTGATGTAATGATCCCTTACTTTTTTGCATGGGCAGACTCCTTCTCTCCCTCTTTCCCTCCCTCCACCTGCCTGCCTCCCATCTTTCTTTCTCTGCCAGCTCCATCTCAAAGCCAGGCTTTAATTTTGATCAGCGATGAAATGATTGCTCTCCTCTTTCGATTTTTCTTTTCTCCCCCTCCCTTCCCACCGCAGTTGTCATAGAAACAGAGAAGTGTGTGTGTGTGTGTGTGTGTGTGTGTGTGTGTGTGTGTGTGTGTGTGTGTGTGTGTGTGTGTGTGAGAGAGAGAGAGAGAGTTTGTGTGGGACTGTGAGCGTCTGTGTTCCAGTCGATCCCCTCAGCAGAGAGATTTATCACCCAGAGTAAGCCAGGCGGGTGTGTGTGTGTGTGTGTGAGACGGCCAAATGTGTGCTAGCCTGTCTACCTTTGTAGCTTTCTTCTTGCACACCTTTATCTTTTTTCTGTATTTACACACAGAAATAGTATTTGAGAGTGTGTTTTCCTAGTTTTATGTTTGTATCTGCTTGCGCCTAACAGTGTGTGTAATAGGTCCCCTGTCCCCTCATCAGCCCCCCATCACACACACTTGCTCTCAGACTAGCTGGCTGGATGACTTTAGATTGAGTGCGTTTGGTGGCTTAGGCCGACCACAGCTCTAATCCTCTGCACTCGTACCAACGTAAACACACACTTGCACACACACACACATGGAGTCCCAGGTCTCTCCACTATTAGCCTGGGCCCAGGGAGTGTTTGCGTGTCGCTGTGTGTGTGCGTGCTTGGAGGGGATTGCTCAGAGACACCAGAGAGGGAAAGAGTGAAACTAACCCAATTTCCTGCTCCATTTCCTTTTCACGCGGCGGGTGCGTCCCATTCCACAGTGGGCCGGGCTGAACAGCAGCCACCCTACAGCCCGGGGTCACGCCTTTTACCTCAGAGTCACACTCAGGAGTGGGAGGGAGCACTGTAAATAAATCATGTGCCCCAGCTCCAAATTACACATGAAATTGCAATTTGAGTTAAATTGAAGTTCACCAAAAGTTCTACGTTGACTGAAATGAGAATGCTTCTGTTTGATAAGTGAGATTTGGATGCATTGTAATTATTCTCATCAATCGATCAATCAATCAGGTGATCCTTTCTCTCCATCTGATCTTTTTCTTTTTGAATTGTGGCTGTTGATTGTTCTGTGTGTCGCCATGATGTCAGTCCCTCTGTCATTTTCATTCTCTGTCTGCCTCGTCCTCACTTTACATTCATTTTCCCAGTTGTGATAATATATTCCAGGGTCTCTTTCCTCATGATCTGTCCAAAAAATGTTGCTTGCTGTTTCCTAATTTTGTTCAGTGGTGTATAATTTATGTTGAGTAATTTTAAAACATTTTCACTGCTTATTCTGTCCGTATCAGATATACGTAGCATCTGTAAAGCCATATCTCTACTGCAGTCATTCTGTTTGAGATTTTATTATTTGTGTTCCAAGATAGGGCTGCACGGTGGTGTAGTGGTTAGCACGTTCACCTTGCAGCGAGAAGATCCCTGGTTCACGTCCTGACTTTCCCGGGATCTTTCTGCATGGAGTCTCCATGTTCTCCCTGTACATGTGTGGGTTTTCTCCAGGTTCTCCGGCTTCCTCCCACAGTCCAGAAATGTGCTGAGGTTAATTGATAACTCTAAATTGGCCGTAGGTGTGAATGTGAGTGTGATTGTTTGTCTCTGTGTGTAGCCTTACAATAGACTGGTGACCTGTCCAGGTGTCCTCTGCCTTCGCCCGAGTCAGCTGGGATAGGCTCCAGCACCCCATGACCGTGATGAGAATTAAGCGGTGTATAGAGAATGGATGGATGTTCCAAGATAGGCTGTGGCAGCTGAGAGCCCTTATACAGATGCTAATTGCTATTTTCTTATTTTTCTCAGTATATTTTTCATTTTCATAAATGCTGTTCTTGCCATTTCTGCTCCACATCTGATGTCTGTTTCACTCATCCCATCTGATGTCATCCATGAGCCGAGACATCTGAAAAGATGAACTGGCTTCGGTGTTTCTTGGTCTAATTCTGTAACAGGTCGGGATGTTACCATTACTTCTGTTTTCTTTTTTTTTTAAAGACAGACCAAGTTTTTTGATCTCTGTATTAATTATAGACATTATGGTTTGCAAGTTTTCGTCACTGTTCTCTATCAGCACAGTGCCATCTGCATAATGTTTGATATTTATGTTATAACCTCCAATGAATACTTCCGATAAGCCTTGTATTTTCCTGGTGATGTTTTCACTGTAGAGGAGAACGGGTCAGGTGACACATCCCTGTCTGAGTCCTCGTTTTATTGGTTGACCACCGATTTCATTGTTTAATCTCACTGCTGCACTACTGCACTGCATTTTTTTTTTATCATTTGTAAATCATTTCCATCTTTGTTTATTCTCATCAGTGACCTGTTATTCTTGCATCATAAAGATGCATCAAATACTTGAATATTTCAAACAGAAATTGTCATGAAACAGGACGGTGCAAGTGAATATATAGCTCTTTAAGAACGTATTCCCACTTAATTTTAAATGAATAAAATAGTCATTTTTACCCATCTGTATCCACTCAATCGCCAATAATGAAAGCTGAAATCATGTATTTAGAATTTTTTGTAGCAATTAAAAACCTAAACATTTAATTACAGCAGTGTTCAGGCCCTTAAAGGGGAACTTCGTTTTTTTCAACCTGGGGTCTGTTTTCATATGTCATTTCATACATGTGAGTGATGGAGAAATGAATTTTCGACATAGCTCCAGTATTTAGCAAGGCAGGCAGCTTAGCAGCCCAGCTAGCAGCTCAGCTAGCAGCTCAGCTAGCGAAAAGTATGGGGCAACTTGCCCCCCGCGTCAAAGTCCGCCCTAACATGCTTTTTTCCCCACACTGACCGGCTCGGAGCTATCGCGCGATTTCGGAACGAGATTTGCTTTCTAGCGTCCTGAGATTTGGATACAGACCACAAAAAAGAGCGATCGCCAGGTAATGTGGAGGTTTTCGTTCACTTCTCATCTCTAGTATGTTGTGGGACACTCGTTGAGACTATCTGAGCCGGTCAGTGTGGGGCAAAAAGCACGTTAGGGCGGACTTTGATGCGGGAAAATTCATTTCTCCATTACTCGCATGTATGAAATGACATATGAAAACAGACCCCAGGTTGAAAAAAACTGAAGTTCCCCTTTAATTCAATACTTTGTAGATTTAAATGCATTTAATGAATTGCCAAGGCACTCCTATAGAGTCCTTTACAGTCTCTACAAACTTGGATTTGATGAGTTTATCTCTTCCTTTCTGGTTGATCCTGTCCAGTTTTGGTAAATAATCCCACTTATAAAACACCTATTTAGCATGAGCGAGGTCATACAAAGCGCTTTACGATGTGTTTCACGTCACACACCATGGGTTATGGAGCCATCCAAGACACTCACCGACCATAGGCAGCAAAGAGAGAGCCGAGGATTGAAATGCCAACCTTACAAATAGTCAAACAACACACTCTCAGGTCTTTCCACAGAGATTTAAGTCTGGGTTTTGGCTAGGACACTCAGGGACAGTCACAGACTTGTCCTGAAGCTACACCAGTGTTCTCTTTTCTGTTTGCTCGAGTCATTGTGGTGCTAAAAGGTGAACCATCACCAGGCTTTCTTCTGGTATCTCTCAGTATTATACTGCATTCATCTTTCCCTCAGTTCTAACAAGTCTCTCAGAACACTGTTTTTTTGTCGAATTGGTACAGCAATCAGCCACAACACTTAAACCACCTACCTAATAATGTGTAGATCTCTCTCATGTCTCAAAACACCCCTGACCTGTCTGGAGGTGTTTGATGTGGATTCTTTGAGTCCTCTCGGTTGTGGTCTCAGGTTCTGGAGCATCCCATAGATGCTTGATCAGTTTGGGATGTGAGGAATTCACACGTTTCTTCAACATTTTGAGTAATACTTCAGTACTTGTTTTTTCATGGTGTGGTGGGGCGCATTGTCCAACTGCTGTTTGGGGTTTCAGTTACTATGAGGGTTTTTGTCACAGTGTTCAGATGAGTTGTAGTGGGTGTCAAATAAGATCTACATGTCAAGACCTAACATTTACCAGTAGAAAATGGCATTTTATTGAGATTATCAGTGTTATTACCTTCAGCTGTCTGTGATTTTATTGTTTCATTAGTAGTGCCTGGTGTCCATCAGTCAAGTTTTTGACTCATCAGATCAGTTTCCTCATGCCTCATAGTCCTTTAGTGGTTTGGCTAACAAGAAGTGGACATTCTTTCCTTTTACACAGGATGGCTTCCATCTAGCTGTCCTACCACAAAGCCCTGATTGATGAAGTGCTGCTGAGATTGTTGACCTGTCAGGTTTGGTTTCTTATCACGTCCCTCGTTTCTGGGTTTATCTGTGTGGCCAGTTTTAGGAAGAATCTTTCCTTTTCATATTCATGGAGGCTGTTGTGTTCCTGGGAACAAAGCTTTAGAAATAGTTTAATTTCCTTGCCTTGATGAGTGTCTCTCTACAGTTTTGTCATGGGAGTCTACAGAGAGTTTCTGGACATCATGGTTGCGTTTAATCTTGACATGCAGTGTGAATTGTGGGATCTAATATGCACTGACTGACCGCTATATTAGGTACACCTATGGAATCCAGTGCAATCCAATACAAGGGTTCTGCTATAAATTCGGCATTTAGCAAGCTTCTAAAATATAATTTAGATATAAGAGTGATGAGAAACACAGTGTTTGATCAGAGATCTGTAGGTAGTGTTGTGTTAATATAGAACTGGATCCATTACAGAGCCGGTTGTCAGCAGGGGCTCAGTGATACGGTCACATCACCGAGCCCCTGAGCTACTATAAAGCAGCAGCATCACGGCTGCAGAGAGGAAGAGACTAAACAAACTGGTAAAGAAAGCCAGTTCTGTCCTGGGCTGCCCCGTTGATCCTGTGGAGGTGGTGGGAGACAGGAGGATGATGACAAAGCTATTGTCTATCATGGAGGACACCTCCCACCCCCTGCAGGAAACAGTAAGACCACTGGGCAGCTCCTTCAGAGACAGACTGCTTCACCCGCGGTGCCTAAAGGAGAGATACCGCAGGTCCTTCCTTCCTGCTGCAGTCAGACTTTACAATCAAGCCTGCTCCCAGTAGTTCAGTTCACCCTCTTACAAACTGTGCAGTAAAAATGTAAATAATGTAAATGATGCTGTGCAATTTCATAAAAATTTTGCTGTAAATACCGCTTTCTTCTCTTCTTCTGAAGAAAATATTTTTATTTATATATATATATATATATATATATATATATGCACTGTGTGCTGCACTCTTTCTTTGATTCAAGTGTTCCATTTGCTGCTGTACACTGTAAATTTCCCCGTTGTGGGATTAATAAAGATTTGATCTATCTATCTATCTAAACTACTGTAATTTCATGTAAACTACCCTGCTTGGTTAAATTCAGAAACAATCTACAGTGTATTTGTGTACAGTTAAAAACCTTGATAGAGATCTAGCAATAACTTAACGCTACTGCCATATTGAAATCAGAGAAGTAACTGAATAGCAAGAAAGACATTTATTCAGAGTTTTAATACCCCGTTCCAAAAGTGATTTCAGCTTTGTAAGGTATGGAAGAATGAACTCCTTCCCCAGCTGCACACTAATATGAGTACACAGTATACAGACAGCATGTTGAACAAAAACTTTCTAACCAGGGTGGGGAGGATCAATATTTGTGCATGCTCCAGCTAATCAGTGGAAACCAGATATGAATTTCTGCACACTCATTTGTACAGAATTAGTAACTGAGACCATGAATGTATGCTCCCTCTAAGCTGCATGGAAAATATGTGTTTTCAGTGAGAGTCTTCTTTATTTGACGTTTTCTGCCTAACTCATATGCAAATAGCAAAGCAACGGTCCAGCGGCAGTGACAGCATGTACACACAAACACACACACACAGAGTCACACACAGAGTCACACACAGTCCCTGAGTTGTCTTGACCTAATTGAAGCCCAGCGGTCTGCCCCAGGTCATTCTCTTATACCTCCCTTATTTTAATGAGATTTTTAATTAGCATGTTAATTGCCTAACACGATCAGCAGGGTGACTAGCTAGCTGGCTAGCTGCTGTTGGCATCCAGCTGGGCCATAACACTGAGGCTTTCCACTCTACTGAACAAAACCAAGCAAAACGGAGCTTTCCTAGGCTGGCCCGGAGAGGAAATGGTGTTGAAGAAAGCAAGGAGTGATTTTTATACAGACTCGTGTTGAATTTATGGTTCAAGCAGAACTCTCGATCCAGTTAATTACCAGTTTATTCAAATGGGTTTCCATTCCAACCCCCAGTTATTTGCTACTTTCTTCTGTTATTTAGAAAACGGCATCAGGGCACAGACTGTAGCCTAATATTAGCAACAGAACCATAAACATAATCATATGCAAGTAGCTTACAAGTCACGCAAACACAAACAGAAGGTCTTATACAGAAACAGGACTTTTCATTGTTACTATAGTTTGTTTTTATGATATTCTTTTCACCTTATATTCTCCAAAACCACACTGGTCAGTGCTGTCAGGTGCTCCAACAATAAGCTTCAACACTGGAACACAACAAATAATCAAAAGCTAAATTCGCATGCCTGTACCCCATTATACAATGGTCCTTTTCATCTGTCTCTATTAATTCCTCATTTTAAATTCTGGTAACACGTCACAAAAAACTGACCAGGAACTAAAGACCAGCCTGATCTGCCTATGTGTGTCTCTACACTCCGAGTATCTTGGATTGGCACGCTCTGCAGATTTCCTGCCAAGAATTTTATTTACAGTTTCATTCCTCTTACATATTTTTAGAATGCCAGAGATCATGGATTGAGTGTTTTATGATTTAAAATCATAAAAAGCAAATTCCAGTGCCGTTTTACATTCACACTGTGCAGGACGATGTTTTCTCAAAGCTCCAGATCAACACTGGTTGAGTTCCGACTGCCAGTTACATTTTGGATCTGTTTCCTACTTGGCAGAATGCTCTTTTCAGTTAATGTTTGCAGGCTTCTATTTAAATCCGGACTGTTTCTCTCAACCGTTACAGCGACCAAAGTCAGCAGCGGTAGATTGTTGATCACTTGTTGATTCCATAACGACTTCACTTAAACTCTCATTCTGTTGTTGTGCTCTCACAAACAATCAAAAATCAAAACAATCAATATCAACCAACAATGAGCATTTCATATTTTCACATGTTGAGAAATTTAATCAGGATAGTACTTAAAATGCCAGCATTCTTACTATCCTGATTAAATTTCTCAACGTGTGACATTACATTGTTGATTGTAGAGTTTATTTTGACCTGATTATATGTGAATGGTGGGAGATAAAATGAGATTTGATGAGAAATTTGAAAGAAAACTTGGATTTAATAAATGGCTTTATTACTCGATTAGAATATCAGAAAAGAAGATAGATATAAAATCCCAACTCCACCTGTCTTAAAATGCAATTTTAGATCAGTCATTGAAAATAGAGCACACAACACTCAAAACGGCTACTGTAGTATTTAACATGCAAGGAGAAAATGGAACAAGCTGGAAACATCTGGTATATTTTTACCTTGTAAAGCAGTGGTCCCCAACCTTTTCTGTACCACGGACCGGTTTAATGTCAGACAGTATTTTCACGGCCCAATCTAAAGGTGTAGCAGATAAAAACAAAATAAAATGATAAGATCGGCATTAAAAACTGTGGTATTTTCTCTATAATAATAATAATAATAATAATAATAACAATAATAATGAACGTAAATCCACTGTGTAATCATGTGCAACTTTATTAGCGGCGTCCTCGTAACGTCACACCAACAACAGAACAAGACATGAGCAACATCCTTTCTGCCCCAACACAATGCAACACACTCTGGTCGCTATGGTAACGTTTAAACATACCTTCAAAATAAGACACAACACAAAAACAAAGTGCATGAAAATACTCTCTACTCACAGCAGCACTGAATCAGTGGGAGCCCTGAGCTTGTTTTGCTGCAACGACACGGTCCCATCTTGGGGTTATGGGAGACAATGAAACCCGAAGTGTGCTACTTAGGTCCAGTCTGCGCCGTAATTTTGTTTTGGTTGCTGTCACTGCAGAAAACCCTGCTTCACACAGATAAGATGTCGGAAATGGCAACAGGGTTTTCAGTGCTGTTGTGGCGATCTCGGGGTATTCTGCCATGACTTTAATCCAGAACAACGGCAGAGTTGATGTCTCGAACAGACATTTAAGGCCCCCGTCATTTGCGATCTCCAGCAGTTGATCTTCTTCACACATTAACATGCTGGATTCACCTGGTTTGTTGACAAATGGGTCACGGATCCATTTCTTGGCAGTTCGTGGATCTTTTGTGGTTGGGAAATAGCGCTCGAACTCTTCTGACAGCAAGGACAGGTGTTCGTGCACCAGCTGGGAGAACGAAGGCACAGGCTCAGCCTCTTCCAAAATCCCCGCCAGTGTATGAAACATGTCAAATGCGCCTCTGTTCACACGCCGTCCCCACAAATCCAGTTTGGCTTTAAATGCAGCTACTTTATCTGCCAACTTGAAGACAGTTGTCATTTTCCCTTGAAGTGACAAGTTCAGTTCACTGAGCAGGTTGAATATGTCGCACAAGTAAGCCAGTTTTGCGATCCATTCCTCATCACTAAAGTGTGGTGCCAGCGGTGACTTTTTTCAGAGAGAAATCTCTGCAGCGGCTCTCGTAATTCAAATACTCTGGCCAGCGATCTCCCTCGGGAAATCAGATCAACAGAGAGAATCCGGTCACTTTTCAAAATAAAACATCATTACGACTCGGATAATAAATCAAACAAATTATGTGGAAAAAATAATTTAAAAGAAAAAGGAAATTATTGTTTCTTGCTGTGCGGCCTGGTACCAAATGACCCGGGGGTTGGGGATCACTGTTGTAAAGTCTTCAGGCTTGGTCAGTTGCATTTTATGTGGAAAAATGGTGGAGCAACAACTACTTACAAAGTCACAAATGACCCACCACCTTTAAATATTCTAGAAATCAGAAAGATTTTTTGGTTTATATGTTTAGAGGCACCAGTAAATATGTCCACCTTTAACTTGCTATGTGCTTTTTTTGCAGCTCTGTCTGTTGTTGTGGTGCTTTGTAGGAATCACACAATGGGTTTGTCAGAGCTTTACCACTAAAAACAGTTGCCTGCTGTGTCTGAAAATAAGCTTGATGAGAGCAGAGTTTGTGTGCAATAAAAGCAAACAAGCTAAAAGAGGTTAAATCACTGAGGGGAAGTGATTCATTGTGAAATATAATTACTGGTGCAGCTTTTAGTCACTTTAACACAGTAGTCAGAGTAAGCTCACAAAGAAGGTCCTGTTAATAGTAGCTCACTGCAAGAGAGATGTTAAATTGTTGATATAGACCATTACTATTGCTGAATTTGGCCCTGTAACCATGGCCATATGCAAAGATTAGCTGTGATTGTAAGGTCAGCAGAAACAGCAAATAAAAGAGGCACTAGTGTTTTTTAAGTGCATAATTAGGGAGAGAAGATGTAAAAGTACAGGAGATAAAAAGGAAGTGGAGGTGGCCAGAAAGATGGAAAAAGACACAATGCACAGAGCGTCTTCCTCAGTCGTGCCATTCTGTTAGCCTCACTTTAGCAGGAACTCAAGGCTGTGTAGTTATGAGGCTTGCCTTTATAATTTACCACCGCTGGTGTCGGCTTCTTTATTGAGCCTGGCCTTCGCTGACAGACACGGACACAGAGAAGGCTTTGATTTAGCCTGGGAATGTTCTCGCTTGTGTGGATCCAGTGAATCATTGTCTCTCTCCCATATCTCCTATTGTTGTTCTGTCATAACTACCCCTCTCTCTCTCCCCTGCCTCTTATCATTTCTCTCTACCGTCTTATTCTTATCCCTGTTTCCTAATTCTTTTTCCTCTGTTTCTCCTACTCTCTCTCTCTAATCTCTTTTCTCTTCTCCATCTCTCTCTCTCTCTTTCTTCCTTCTCTCCAGTCAGATCTACTGTATAGAGAATGCTCATGGCCAGCTGGTGCGTGACCTGGACTTCAATCCCAACCGACAGTACTACCTGGCCAGCTGTGGAGACGACTGCAAGGTCAAGTTCTGGGACGTCCGCAACGTCCAAGAGCCAGTCAAGACCCTGGAGGAGCACTCGCACTGGTGGGTGGATCCAGAGGGGTTAGACAGGGGTGGGTTGTGGAGTGGGTTTCCACGTGTTTTGGCTGCATCCTAAGCTGAAGTTTGATATTATTTCTATAGTCATGACATGATTTTCAGAGCTGCTTGGTTCCTAAATTTACTGCACTTTGGCCAAAGGAGACAAAGTTTATAGGCTTTGTTCCCACCAGCTGTAAAAAGAACATTTTCATACACTGAACTCCAGTGGTCAAGCCATGCAGATAGTTTTGGTTCTTCTTGCCCAGGTTTTGAACTGTACTGTAAGGGCACTTATCTGTTTCTTTTTGGGTTTTAGGTTCTTTCTGCAAGTGAAGCTAAGTGTTCATGCCTTTTTCCAGCTGGATTGCATGTAACTTAATCAAACATTTCTCTCTCTCTGACCCCGCTGGTCATTGTGTCAGTGTAGGTTATGTGTTGCAGGTACAGACACAAAGGCTACGCTCTTAAAATCCTGCTGTTAAGAGAAACTGTTATAAAACTATTATCTCGAAGAGGATGGAAGAAAACCTCCAACCTGTGCCTTTACATCGTTCTATTCACAATTAGAACTGCAAAAACTGCTGTTAAGTTCTCCTAAAACATATCAGATCCAACAGTCAAGTTCATCTTGTCAACGGTCCAAACCTTTGGGCATCATGTGTTCCAAACAGTTATTTTCAATTTAGAGACTCTCCATGTCAGTGTAGTGTCCATCATTTAGTTTCAGATTGAATGTGCTGAAGCAAAGAACCTGAAGAAACAAACATGCAAACTATTATGTGGGTCAATATATAATTGAGGGACTTCCGAAGTCCATGGGATATATCTGCATACATTTTTATTAAAAGTAAAAAAAAACTAATGTTTTTATGTTCATTATGATCATGTCTTCACAAATTCTATAATTATTTGTTATGGAAACAGTCACTTATTAATAAGAAATGACTGATATCACTAGAATGTCAACTAAAAAAACGTCCCAATTTAATACCATCAACCTTCTAATTAGCTAAACAATAATAAAATGAGCTGATTCAGAAATAGTTTGGATTGTGTTCTTTTTATTAAATTGAGATAATCAGGACAGATCTTTCATTTTTGGCAATATATCAAATTTTATATGGAAAATAACAAATTAAATCACTTCCCACTAAGTTCCCCGATACAAAAACACCTCTCCAGGAAGTGTGTTATTCCAGATCACATGACCTGCTCCACATGATGTCATTTCCTCCTGAAGAAAAGACTGGTCAGACTCCAAGGCTTTCTGAGTTATTTAATATAAAGCAGTCAACAGGTTTAATACAATATCTTTAGAACTAACTTTGAATTTCAATTTTATTCAGTTGTATATCTAATATTTAGAAGAAAAATGCCATGTAAATGTCTGTAAAATGCCATGTGGTGTTTAGTTATAGGCGGCCATGTTGGTTTTAGGCCTGAAAACAGCTAAAATGTCGACTATGATAGAAAAAGTCCTGTAACTATATATTGTCCCATGTGTTTGTAGAAGAACTTTGGGGAGGAGTCTTCCTTGTTTAAGAATGGCAATGCTCCCATGGACAAGGCCAAGTCCATGAAGAAATGCTTTTCCGGTCAAAGACTTTGAATGGCTGGCAGTCCTAATCACTGGTTGACCTCCTGAGTGCTCTTGTGGCTAAATGGGAGCAAATCCCTGCATCCAGTTTTCACAGTCTTGTGGAAATCTTTCTCAGAAGAACTATTATAGATGCATGCAGTACATTCAGCTATGACATGTGGGTGCAATATTTGAAGGGTTTTTTTTTTAGTTGCTTCTTCTATGTGTTAATTTAGAATTTCAAACCAGAAGAACATAGTCAGAAATATCTGCATTACGGCAAAACTAGTGACGGTTGATAAATTCTGTTATTGTAATTTGGGATTATGTTGGAAGAGATTATTCACGTTATTCAGCAATGGAAGCAGAGGTGCTGGATTTGATCAGTTAAATAAAACAATTTTTTTGTTTCTGCAGAGAAAGAATCAATCTTTGTAATGGTGCTCAGCAGAGCTTTAAGTGGCAAACTTTCCTCCAAGCTTGCATTTAATGTTTTAAAACTCAAGTGTGAACATTTATTGGGGTGATTGTTGTGGTGCTATAGTATTAAATCTTTAACTTTATTGTCGTGCATGTATAAATTGACAGGATATGCCAGTAAACTACTTGAAAATGTCATTTCTTTTTCATTGAATGTGAAAAATAATCCTGTTTCTAGCATAATAGTATTTGCATAATGGATCAAAGGCCCCTTACTTAGCATTGGAGGATAATTCCGACACATTCAGGAACAATAATGATAAACATGATGATAACTCCTTCGCTGCACTGTTGATTGGTTTCTGGTTTTATTAATGGCTTTATCTCCTAACTAATGAAATGCCCTAACTACTCGTGGTGTAATAAAAGGTAGTAATACACTCATTACTAATTAAATAGGCAGCCACTCGTTTTGTCATTAAGGAATGAACCACAGCGGGTCCAACGCAACCCAGTCCTGCTCCGGGTTGTCTTCTGTGGAGCTCCAGGTATCGCTGCGAGCTGAACATAGTGTACTGCAGGTGTGTGTGTGTGTGTGTGTGTAGGTGTGCGTGTGTATGGAAGACACACTCTCGCTCCTGTGTGAGCTGAATAGATGATCAGTGTGTCTGCGAGCAAAACTGGGCTGCTGCTGCAGCACACCAATCCTTACCTGATAAAGGCAGACACACACATACACAATGGAGCATACACAAGCATATGCACACACTTATGTCTTTGTGCGCGCACACACACACACACACACACACACACACACACACACACACACAAAAGAGCAGACGTTATCTCCAAAAGAAAGATAGACGTGGCAAACATATCCATAACTGTAGATAGCTGCAGATGGGATCTCTTCTGATAGGAGATGTGTGTGTGTGTGTGTGTGTGTGTGTGTGTGCTACCACCTAATCTTTGTATTGGAAGGGCTTCTTTTTATCCCTATGTGCAGCTACATGTATTTGTGAATGTTGAAGCATTTCTGTATTGCATATGCGTATTATTCACGTCTGTATGTCCTGTATGTGCACTTATCTTTAGTGTGATGCATGTGTTGTGTGTGTGTGTATGTTGTGCATGCTCATTTTTCGAAGCACAGCCAGGATATGGCCTCAGGGCTGCTGGGGTATTAGGGACTATTTTTAGCAGGGAAGCGGATTAGGGGAGCGCAGGGAACGGCGTGGCCGAGGCTGATTTTCTGTCAACAGCCTTGGTTTATCCCTCAATCCCTCCCTGCGAGGGAACTGGGACCGCACTCTGAGCTGTGCCCCGGGCTGGCAAAGAGAGAGAGACACAGACACAAAAAAGAGAGGGAGAGAGAAAGAGGATGAAAAGAGCAAGACAGGGAGGCAGTGGTTGACAATCAGAAATAGAAAGAGAGCTGGGAAATAGGAGAGGGGGAGAGAAAGAAGTGGATTGAAAACGGAGTGAGACTAGGCAACGAATAAAGCCAGGATCATGGAGTTTATGATAATGATCATCAACTCATGTGAACTAAGCTCAACGTAGACTGCAAGGTAGCAAATCCCCATTACTGGCATCTGAATACACATCCAGATAGGCATATTTGGTTATGAATCCGCTGCTTTTTCTGCATGATTTGTGTGGCACAAGTGGTGTGAAAGAGAGATAGACTCAGGCAGCTTCTCTGCAGGCCTGTGTGTGTTTCTGCATGTGTAGTCTGCTCATACGCAAACAGTCGAGGTATGTGGGTTTAAACCCATGATAGGAATGTCGAAATATTCAGCGACTGTCATTGGTTCTTCACCCACATGGAGCTTTGCTCAGAAGAATGAGGTCCATGTATACAATCATGCACGGATGTTAAAATCACTGCACCTAATCACACTGTTGTTTCATTTTTTCATTGTGAATGAACGACTCGTAATGTGTGTGTTTGGTGCCAGGGTGTGGAGCGTCCGCTACAATCACAGCCATGACAGCTGGTGTTGACAGCCAGCAGTGACAGCCGCCTCATCCTCTCCAACATGGTGTCCATCTCCTCAGAGCCGTTTGGGCACCTGGTGGACGACGAGGAGCTCAGCGAGGGGGAGGACAACCACCAGGAGGACAAGTAAGGGCAGCTCACACTAAACGGAAAACAGAAATTGCTCTCAACAATCTACATTCAGAAACAGGTTCTTTTTTCTTCAAGAGTCTGGTTTGAGCTTTGGTAAAGTGATGGCAGCTTTTTGCTGAGTTATAGGTCAGTTTATTTCTGTAAGGAAATTGTTTCTGTGATTTCATGGTTTCACTATACAGTAACATTTTTCCACATTTTTGTATCTAAATAAATGGACCACTTCAGAATTAATGTGTGACATCAAGAAACATTATCATCAGACAGGTTGGTAGAGCAACCAGCAGTTTTAGGCAAAAATGTGTAAAACCAGTTTTATCTGCCATGTAAATTTAAACACTCCAAATTGTTGGTAGTAGTTCTCTCACACAGGGGAACTGTGTTTGCACAAAGCTACAGCCAGTAAATTGTGTACAAGTTCAATTAGAGAGTCTGTATGTTGGTTACAGTGAACTGTAATGAACCTGGAGGCTCGTTGTACCTTTAAAGGAAACTTCTTTGGTTTATTTCAAACTAGCATCTTCCCCATTGATGTGGCTGTTGTGTTACAATGACTTCTGCTAACTTTTGCACTCTCGACCTCCGTTTGTAGAGATCTGGAAATGAGGAGTCCCAGTAAACAGCCAGTGAACAGCAGCAGATTGTGTCTGTATTTACTTTTGGTCCAACTTGGAGGCAAACGTTTAAATGAATCAATCTTTGGAAAGCTGCAGGGAGCTCATGCTAAGTTGGACTCTCAAAGCCATCCACGAGCTGGCTTTGTCCTCACTTCCTAAAATCTCTACAATGATGGTGAAGAGCGCAAAGTCAGTACAACACTCCAACCACAAAAGCCCCGTTAACTGAAACTACAGCAGGTTGAACTAATCTGGATTCTCTCGTGTTTAACTAAAACCAAACAACCTGAACTTGCTGGTCCCCCAGGTCCAACAACATGAATGTAAGTCATGAAACCAATGACATTTTGATTCTTTATTTATTCTTACTGACCAACCACTGGTGGGAAAATCTGAGCAACACAATGGAGCAACAGCATCTACAGTGACTTAGTGCACATGTCAGAGTGAAGCCTGACCACTATAGTTTGTGGTGTTTTTCAGAGACTCCTCTATATTCACACACTCTGAATATTCTCAAGGAAAATAATTAGAAATTTGCTGGTACAGGACCATCTCCACTTCCAATAATTGATGTTTCAAACATCATCCTTTACCTCCTTATAAACATTAACAGGGATGTGATTTCACTCTTTTAGGTACACATCTCCTGTTCACTTTTAAAATTATAGTTGTTCTTTCTCTGAACATCTAGTAATCGATGACCTCGATCATCTTCACAGTATCGGGGCAGTAAAACTCAGTTCTGATGCTATATTATAATTCAGACGTGTAAAGGCACAGCCAGTCAGCTTTCATCACATCAAATGTGATCAGATCCTTTAAGCATTATACCTTTCTTGTACATTTCTCTAGTGCCTAAGGAGCCTAATGAAGCAAACTGTGAGAAACATGCTCTGTATTTTGAACTGTTTATTTGATAATAGTCCTCCCAAGATTAAAGCCGACTGCCTGAACCTTCACTTTCACATTCTTAGACTCTCAGAATGATAAAAGTAGAGAGGTAAAATATTAAAAATATATTACTGTCAAAAAATTTCAGGAGTGTTTCTCTGTAAGATACAGAGTTGATTTTAAAATAGCGGGGTATCATCTGTAATGGTTACCATCCAGAGCCACTGTCCTCCATCCTTTCTGGTCCCATTCCCCCTCTCATCCATAACTACCAGCTCTTAAACTCAATGACAGACTCTCATCCACAATTATCAACTCTTCTTCCTAATCACCAGCACTCAGCTTTAGTTTTAACCTTTCCACTGCAGTCATTGACCCCTCTTCTACCTGCAGTTCGTGTCCTCTCCACATGTACCTGGACAAAACTCCTCCACTCTGAGATATTTGGGATTATGATTATTTTTAGAAAGCAGACTTTACTTTGAGTTTTTTCTCAACAGGAATATATTCCTTTTGTTTAACTTCTTTGTTCAGTTTGAAGCTGCAGGTGGACAAGACATTAGGGAAAAACAAGCATGAGCTGTGTTGATAAGGTCTCTTATCCCAACAGATGTCTCCATAACGGCTTCATTGCTCCATCACAGATTTCACAAATTCTGAGGAGCCACCCAGAGTCTGTGTTTGCACAGCCATCTACTACGTACAGAACAGATCACCCGAGTAGTAGAATGACAACACTATTATTGAAGGTGACTGTAGATGTCCATGTGTAATAATACATAGGTGTGGCTGCATAATTACACTGTTTGTAGTTAAGTAGCACTCATTAATTTAGGGGCTCCATCTCATTTACTGAGAAAATGATCATTTTAGACTACGTCTCAAAGAGACTTTGATTAAAATGAAGTTGATCTGTCTGTTATCTGAAAGTCTTCAGTTCTGATTTCATTGACTTCCAGTCCCCCAAACAAAGAAATATTCAGTAGAACAATGATAATTATACACAAACATTCTTAACTAATTCTACAAACAAACAATAAACAACAGACAGTGAATCAATGAATGAATAAATGCAGATAAACTAATGAACTGATCGTCACTGGAAGCAGTTGGTAGAAAGGAGATGTATTTAGAATCACTCTGAAATTGGAAAACCAGATGTAATTTGTAAATTCAGCCATTTAGCAGACAGAAAGTGATCCCTACATAGCCTTTAGGAGGGAGAGGGAGACTACTGCAGGATGGGAGCTGTGATGATCTGATGGATGAGTTGGTTCAGGAACGCAGAGACCAGGAGGAACTTTGGCAGGTTTGTGTTGCAAAAAAAAAGTGAGCTGAAGAAAAAAAATACTGAGTCAAAGCTCATAGTTATACAGTAAATATTCACGCTGTTGTAGTGTTAAAGTTAACTTAAGAAGTCAAACTTTAGGTAAAATGTAGAAGAACATCCTAGTTAAAAGTTAAGTTACGGTATTTGTTTCTTTAAGCCGTCATAAAAGAACCCAGTTTTAAACCTTTGTTTTGATGAAGTCATCATGAATTTCTCTGAGCTCGAGACCCGGTTCTCAAGACAGTTGCATTCCAGTGGCTTTCTTTTTATAGAAAGTTTTGGAGCCAAATTCAAATTAGCATCTAACCAATCATGGATGTGTTCCTCCCCAGGAGGTGGTGTAGACCTTCACTGTCCAGGAGAGGTCAGATACCTTTAGGACTCACTCTTTGTTCATTTCTTTCATGTACAAACCCAATGGTTAAATATTTATGATGATGAGGGAGTGATTAAAATGACACCAAACACAATATGTTATTTTCTATGGTTCCTGAGATAATAATGAAAGGTGCAAACATTACATGACAGTAAATTTATAACATAGCTAAAAATATCATAACATCTACATTCAATAATTCCAAAAAATATGACCTAGGAGATATATATTATATATAATATATTATATATATATTATATATATATATATATACACAGTGCCTTGTGAAAAGTATTTGGCCCCCTTGAACTTTTCAACCTTTTGCCACATTTCAGGCTCCAAACATAAAGATATTAAATTTTTAATTTTTTGTCAAGAATCAACAACAATTGGGACACAATTGTGAAGTGGAATGAAATTTATTGGATATTTTATACTTTTTTTAACAAATAAAAAACTGAAAAGTGGGGTGTGCAATATTATTCGGCCCCTTTACTTTCAGTGCAGCAAACTCACTCCAGAAGTTCAGTGAGGATCTCTGAATGATCCAATGTTGTCCTAAATGACTGATGATGATAAATAGAATCCACCTGTGAATAATCAAGTCTCCGTATAAATGCACCTGCTCTGTGATAGTCTCAGGGTTCTGTTTAAAGTGCAGAGAGCATCATGAAGACCAAGGAACACACCAGGCCGGTCCCAGATACTGTTGTGGAGAAGTTTAAAGCCGGATTTGGATACAAAAAGATTTCCCAAGCTTTAAACATCTCAAGGAGCACTGTGCAAGCAATCATATTGAAATGGAAGGAGTATCAGACCACTGCAAATCTACCAAGACCCGGCCGTCCCTCTAAACTTTCACCTGGAACAAGGAGAAGACTGATCAGAGATGCAGCCAAGAGGCCCATGATCACTCTGGATGAACTGCAGAGATCTACAGCTGAGGTGGGAGAGTCTGTCCATAGGACAACAATCAGTCGTACACTGCACAAATCTGGCCTTTATGGAAGAGTGGCAAGAAGAAAGCCATTTCTCAAAGATATCCATAAAATGTCTCGTTTGAAGTTTGCCACAAGCCACCTGGGAGACAGACCAAACATGTGGAAGAAGGTGCTCTGGTCAGATGAAACCAAAATCCAACTTTTTGGCCACAATGCAAAACGATATGTTTGGCGTAAAAGCAACACAGCTCATCACCCTGAACACACCATCCCCACTGTCAAACATGGTGGTGGCAGCCTCATGGTTTGGTCCTGCTTTTCTTCAGCAGGGACAGGGAAGATGGTTAAAATTGATGGGAAGATGAATGGAGCCAAATACAGCACCATTCTGGAAGAAAACCTGTTGGAGTCTGCAAAAGACCTGAGACTGGGACAGAGATTTATCTTCCAACAGGACAATGATCCAAACCATAAAGCCAAATCTACAATGGAATGGTTCACAAATAAACGTATCCAGGTGTTAGAATGGCCAAGTCAAAGTCCAGACCTGAATCCAATCAAGAATCTGTGGGCAGAGCTGAAGACTGCTGTTCACAAACGCTCTCCATCCAACCTCACTGAGCTCGAGCTGTTTTGCAAGGAAGAATGGGCAAGAATTTCAGTCTCTGGATGTGCAAAACCGATAGAGACATACCCCAAGAGACTTGCAGCTGTAATTGCAGCAAAAGGTGGCGCTACAAAGTATTAATGCAAGGGGGCTGAATAATATTGCACGCCCCACTTTTCAGGTTTTTATTTGTTAAAAAAGTTTAAAATATCCAATAAATTTCGTTCCACTTCACGATTGTGTCCCAATCGTTGTTGATTTTTGACAAAAAATTAAAATTTTATATCTTTATGTTTGAAGCCTGAAATGTGGCGAAAGGTTGAAAAGTTCAAGGGGGCCGAATACTTTCACAAGGCACTGTATATATATATACATATATATATATATATATATATATATATGCTTAGATTAAACAATCTTTTTCTACATTTTTGGTTGTGGTCTGTGACAGCCAGAAGGAGGTGTTGGTGTCTTGTTTGTTCATCTCCACAAACACTTCAGATTCCATGTGTTCTTCTTCTATTCTGGTCCTGATCAACCTGAGTCCAGATCATCACTCCAGTGAGGCTGCATTTCCTCAATGTTGTGATTTAAAGTGTTCAGTTCATTCTGGCATACCAAGTTCCCAGTGTGAGGTAGTGAGATCAGAAGGTCTCCATGAGAAATGCCAATCCTCTCATCCAGAGGGGTGGTTTTCCTCACAGTTGACACTTTATGACCCTGATTAGATTCTAGTGGAGATAGGACGCATCCTGCTGTCTCAAAGAGAGCTGTGTGTGGTCCTTTAGTAGTAAATAAATGATCAGCAGATGTTCCAATTGGATTTGAGTTTTGGGTTACCTGTCTGCTGAAATGGTTTCTTACCAGATTTACAGTTTTGGGAAAAGATTTCTGGATTCTCTGTGTGTCTCTGAAATGTTTTGCTCCTCAGTCGCTACACATGGATGCATCCACAAGGAAGTAAAAGCAAGGCTGAACAGGTCATTTTAGCTACTGGTAGCCTGCCTGGACAAAGAACTGATTTCAACAATATTTTACAGCTGGTTCTTCAACGTCTGTGTTTGTTTCACATCCTTCAAAGAAAGGAGTCTGACTAGTGTAGTGATGAGAAATAGCCATCTTATTTTTAATAATTAGAATTTTTACCAAACACACAAACACAGATACCATTGGTTTACTGTGCATTCAAGGGAAAACACTGTATCTGGATCTCAGGACCATGAGAAAAAAGATCTTAAAGTTATGGGAAAATATAATTCGATGATGAGGTACAGAAGACTAGTGGGACCGGAAACTTACGTAAGAATCATCAGATTTTTAACATTTTTTCCTCAAAATCAAAGTAATGCGTTGATCGTAGTCAAAACATCCGTTGATCCACTGCAGAAAAGTAACTTTAATAGTTACTTCAATACACAAAATTTTACAAAATATAAGCAAATATTGACAACCGAATTTGCAGTATAACTTGTCATATACACATAAGACAGTAATGAAAACGCTTTAGGAATCATCAGGTTTGAAAGGTTTCTTCATATTGAAATAATTCAGTGATCGTCGTTGGAACATCCAGCTGTAAACAGTAAAAAAAAGAACTGTTGGTTCAACATAGTTTACTTCCTAAAATGAAGAAAATGTCCAGATCTCATGTTGCAGTCGAGGGCAGCTCACTGTGTCCATGGCAACATTACATCGTGTGTTTCTTGTAAAAGTTAATATCTGTTCACAAAAGTGAAGACTCTGTCATGACCTTTTCCAAAATGTTTTGTTGGAGAAAAAAACGCCAACACTGAGCTCGTATTCATTACACTGAGTCAGGAAGTTCCCGGTCCTCCGAGCTAGCATTAAGTACCTGAACCTTTTTTAACAGTTATGAGATCTTTACATGTAGTTATGACAGTTACAGATATGAGATCATCTCTTCATGTTGTTTTTTTCTTATACCCTTCCATAGTATACTGATAAAAATGCTTTTTAATTTCAAATGTTTTAGTACATGTGTGAAAAATCCTTATCATCCATTAATCACTAGACATGTCACATCCTTTGCTTTTTATGGAACACAGAGATGAGTATTTGGTATTCAAATAAAACACAACTACTCGATATACCTCTTTATACAATATTCTTAGATTAAAAAAATGGATTTAAATCTTTGTTTGAACTACCCATCCAGCACTGGCTCTATCAGATTATTCTGCTAAACTGCTTTCCAGCAACCAACTAAATCCACTTTGAGCATAAGGCTGCTAAATGTTGCCCTGCCGTATGATGTATGACAGTTAAACTCTTCAATGACATAATGACATGATGAAAAACCTTGCAATCCTTTAGACCCGGACCAAGCCAGTAAGCGTGAGCATCAGTCAAGTGCTCTCACATGTGCCTTCCTGTTCCTCTCCTCCCCAATGAATCTATACGAGCGATGCACTTAAGAGTGATTTTATTTTAGACTGCAGCCCGGAGGGAGTAGCTCCTGTCAGTGTGAAACATTTAATGTGTAAAATAAATCCAAATATGTATGTCAGAGTTCCCTCTCAGGACTACTTACAGCAGTGGGTTTGGGAGGGATTTTGGATGGCAATAATGCTAGATCATAATTCTAAAATTTTATTTATTGTCACGTTGTTGCAGCAGTGGGAGAAATGTCCCAGCACTGGGGACCACAGTGTTTCTCTACTGAAAACAGGAAGAGGTTTCACTTTCAACAAAAACAGTTATTTCCACAGCAATACACACACTTTTTTAATTGTTTGGCAATAATAATGAATTCTTGAAGTGTGATGCTTCAATTTAGCTGTCATATGTTGAAATCTGAAATCTTGGTCAGGTGTGTGGAGGCGTGATTTAAAGTTCTCTGTCAAAGAATGTTTCTTTCTATAAAGTACTTCTGTAATTTTGCATGTCAACATTGGAGTTGAACAGTATTAAGACCTTTGAGGAAAGCCTCTCTGAAGTTTTGTGTCTTTACCACTATTCAAATGATATCTGCTATCTTGTTCTCTGATATGACAGCTGGATTGTCGTCCCATTTTACCCGACCATTAACACTTGAACCCTCTGACACACACACCGATCAGGCATAACATTATGACCGCCTGCCTGATATTGTGTTGGTCTCCCTTTTGCTGCCAAAACAGCCCTGATCCATTGAGGCATGGACTCCACTAGACCCCTGAAGGTGTGCTGTGGTATCAGACACCAAGATGTTAGCAGCAGATCCTTGAAGTTGCAAGGTGGGGCCTCCATGAATCGGACTTGTTTGTCCAGCACATCCCACAGATGCTCTATCGGATTGAGATCTGGGGAACTTGGAGGCCAAGTCAACACCTCAAACTTGGTGTTGTGCTCCTCAAACCATTCCTGATCCATTTTTGCTTTGTGGTACGGTGCATTGTCCTGCTGAAAGAGGCCACAGCCATCAGGGAATACCGTTTCCATGGAAGGATGTACATAGTCTGCAACAACGCTTAGGTAGTACATGTCAAAGTAACATCCACATGGACAGAGGACCCAAGGTTTCCCAGCAGACCATTGTCCAAAGCATCACACTGCCTTCACCAGCTGGCCTTCTTCACATAGTGCATCCTGGTGTCATGTGTTCCCCAGCTAAGCAACGCACCCAGCCATCCACATGATGTAAAAGAAAACGTGGTTCATCAGACCAGGACACCTTTTTCGTTGTTCTATGGTCCAGTTCTGCTGCTCACATGCCCATTGTTGGTGCTTTGGTGGTGCACAGGGGTCGGCATGGACACCCTGACTGATCTGAGGCTATGCAGCTCCATATACAACAAGCTGATGCTCTGTGTATTCTGACACCTTCCTATCAGATCCAGCATTAACTTCTTCAGTAATCTGAGCAACAGCAGCTCGTCTGTTAGTTCAGACCACACGGCCTTCTTTCCCCATGTACATCAGTAACGCTTGGCCACCCATGACCCTGTCTCTGGTTCACCGCTGGTCCTTCTTTGGACCACTTTTGAGAGATTCTGACCACTGCAGACTAGGAACTCCTCACATGAGCTGCAGTTCTGAAGATGCTCTGACCCAGTTGTCTAGGCCGGTCCTTGTCAAACTCTCTCAAATCGTTATATTTGCCCATTTTTCCTGCCTTTAACATCAACTTTACAGACAGAATGTTCACTTGCTGCCTGATATATCCAACCCATTAACAAGTGTCATGATGAAGAGATAATCAGTGTGACTCACTTCACCTGTCAGTGGTTCTAATGTTATTCCTGATGGGTGAATATAAACCACAGCATGTGATACCATCCAGTACAGTATGTTGGAAAAGTATTTCAGTCACATCAGTTCATTCTCTGTTTTCATGATTTAGTATGCAGTAAAAACAAGACAGAATCAGCCATAGCATTAAATTATTTAACTTTAATTAAATGTAACCAGTCTGATAAATGCAGGACCTCTATCTAGTGGAGGTTGAATATAATCAACTTCAACTTCAGCTTTATTGTCATTCAGCAATGTACGTAGTAAACAGTTAAACAAAATGATGTTTCTCACATCCATTCACAGTGCAGAAATGAGGGTAATGCTATAAAAAGTTAAGAATAAACATAAGGTAAAATCAAATATAAGATCATTTAAAAAAAGACTAAGCTAGATAAAAGAGCAAAACAAAAGCACAATCATACCTGCTACTGGGGTGATAATGGGTGAGATTAATGTGACTGCAGTTTTTGGTTTGGGGGTGATGGGTGCCAGGACTACATGAGTTGTAGCTGCAGAGTGTTCTATATTAATGTAGGTTAGCAAACTGTGACACCCGTCCATAGCTCACCGCCTCACATTATGTGTGTGATCCAGGAGTAAGGAGCCCCTGAAGGACAGCGTGGTGTCCACCTATGAGGAACATGAGGACAGCGTGTACGCAGCAGAGTGGTCTTCAGCCGACCCATGGCTCTTTGCCTCGCTCAGCTACGACGGACGCCTCGTCATCAACAGGGTACCCCGGGCCCTCAAGTACCGCATCCTGCTGTGAGAGGGAGGGACAGGTGTGTGTGCAGTAAGAGTGTGTGAAAACACTAAAGACTCTGCAAACTGCATATGAAGGCAGCAACAAGACTGTGTGTGCGTGTGCGTGCGTGCGTGTGTGTGTGTGTCGTTTCATTGTACTGATGTTTATGTTCTACTGACCGCTGTAACATCATCTGTGTTGCTTAACAGCATTAAAGTAAAACCATAACTTCTGGATGAAAGCTTGAAATGTGCTGCTTAAATGTGAGCGATAACCTCATAAGGAACACGAGGAATATCCTTTTCTTTCCTGTGGCGTTATTCCATGAAGGCGACGGTGTGAAAGCATTCTGAACACTCATATTCTATCATTCTCACTTATGCTGCATTATGTTGGTTATTATTGTTGCTTCATTACTAGTAACAGCACGTGTACTCCAGTCATTAATATTCATTTTAGAACCGTGTTGATTTTGTCAAAAATCAAGAAAAATACATGTTGACAACCAATTTTTTTACATAAAAAAACTACAACTTAGCAGACATGAATATTTCAAGACAGGAGCTATAACACAATGGTATTACTTTCATCTACGAATAAAAACTAAACAATAATGTTGATCAAATTATCCCTCAAAATATTTCTCCTGCAGTAGATTTATCACTCTGACCTGTTAAGTAATGTTACTCATCGACAGACTTTTAAGCTGAACTCATCTACAGATGACAATACGAAGCAGCAACAAAGCTGCAGAGACAAACTTCCAACACTCACACAGCACCAGACATGCATACAAAGGTGAGCTGATGTTGATGTAGTACAGGTGATGTGAATGTAGACATATTTTCAGTCACACATCTTTCATGTTGTCTGAAGGAATGAGTCAGTTCCAGACTTCCATCTAAAGCTTAAACCAATAATACTGGATAAATGCATTCATGTTTTCCAATCAAGCAGTGTCTCTTCTCAAGCTAAACAAGTTAACCAGTGAATCATCTGTCAAACAAGCTGCTGCTCTTCAGCACAGAGAACATGGAGTCATGGTTATGCTGCTGCTAATGCTAGGTGAGCGAAATGGATAGAGAGAGGACAACCGCCTTTAACTGTTCTGTTTAGCTCCTGTATGTTGTTCTCTAATAGGAATGACAGTTATTTGTGTGCAGACGGTGAGAAATGAACTACTGTGTGTCCAGGAACACTTGGTCACCTCTGTTTTATTCTAGAAGATGCATTTTCTTCCAAATTAACTCATGGACAAATGCATATTCTGTGTATTTCCCATTTACAGCATATCCAGGATCAATTATGTTCCATATTTGTTTATTCTCATTGAATTTCAAAGGCTTTTGAATCCATTTATTATGTTTTTTTTTTTTTAACTTCAATTTGGAAATGAAAACGTTAACTGAATTTGCTGAGGAAAGTCTGAGCAGTGCCCAGCCGAGTGACGTGGACACTGAGCCATGAGAATAGATCTTTAACCACGGAGAAAATACCCAACGACTGCTAGAGCTGTGGCATAGAGCGCTCAGATGAGGCTAAATTATTACTGACTAAAAAGGTTTTAGTTGTTGGAACTAAAGCTAATTAAAAACTATTTAGCCGGATAAATTTCCATCCAATTATATTCTGCTTTTTGCTCTGTTTTTGGTCTCAACCTACTTTACTGGGTATTTAGCTACCAAGCGCCCCAGTGTATTCACCAGCTGTTACTTTGGGTGTCCCAGTAGTTCAACTGGTTGAGCAGGCGACCCATAAACAGAGGCTATGGTCCCTGTTGCAGTGATCATGGGTTCGTGGCCTTTTGCTGCAAGTCCTCCCTCCACTCTTCTCTCTCCTGTCCGATATAAATACAGCCTAAAAGGCAAAAATAAATTAAAAAATGACATGTTGACAGTGGGAAGAATGAACCAAAACTTGTAATTTCTATGTGGTGAAACCAAAACTGTGAGTTTACGTGTGTTAAAATAGCCGAGAGCTGAGAGCATCTGCGGAGTTTGGTGATATGTAATTTCATTAAAATCAGCTAATGTATTGCATGATCCATTGCTCACATAAAATACTGATTGGAACAGATTTTAGTCTATAAAATGCTAAGTCCCTGGCAGCTGTGTGTGTTTGTCTTTGTCTTGATTTAGTTTTGCTTCGATAACTAACGCATCTGTTCCCAAAACTATTGCTGGTTTTCAGTCTATTGATTATGAATTGACTAATAATTTTACTTTGGCTACACCAAAGTCCAGATGTTACACGAAGAAACAACTAAAATGAGAGAGGTCATTTGATTAATTGGGGAATGTGACACACATCTGTCAACTTTTTGGTGTTCTTTCATCGTGATGTAACCTTTATTAAGACTGGATTTGTACTGACCAGATGGAATCACAAAGGAACTACCTTCCTGCTGTGGATTTTCACTTCCTCCACCATCACACACACACACACACACACACACACACACACACACACACACACACACACACACACACACACACACACACACACACACACACACACACACACACACACACACACACACACACACACCCGGCTCTTCACTCCTCGCTCTCCTGTCGTCCTCATGCCCGCTTCCTCCCCTCCCAGTCTCTACTGTGTGTGTTGAGGCTGGTCGAAAGTGACATTCTGAGCCTCTGACAGGCCTTTTAATTGCAGCTTGACTCTATGGATCTCACAGACACACACACACACACACACACACACACACAATAGTGGCAAGGGAGGGGCATGGGCACTTCATTAGCTATGCCAGTCGGGGCAGGCAGCGCTGCGGCTGAATACAGAATATATTCGTCTGTCTAATCAGAGAAGCTGCTCACACACACACGTACACACACTCGCAGAGGGCCCTTGTTACCCTACAGTCAATTATTGAGAGGACGGATCAGGGTGGAGATATATAGGGATAGTGAGCGCTGAAAAGGTAATCGCTGAATCCTGCCCATCTGGAAACTTGTAATGCTTGTCACAGCCTCGCACACATGCAGCGCTCTTTGTCATATCTCTACTTTCTTCTATCAGCGTATGAAAACATGTGAGGCTGACTAGCATGCATGCAGGGGTCTCATGTGGGATAGAATACGTGTCAGCAGCATATGTATCCGTGTTCTATAAGAAGACTGTAATACCAGATGAATGCTTGAGGTGGAAAAGTGGAGAAAGATATTTCTCCATCCAGCAGCTGATATGAAGGCAGCTTTGTGACCAATCAGGAAGAGTGTTGGAGTCAGTGAAGTCACCTTTTTAGCATGCCTGAAAGGTTTTTCTGAACAAATTACATTAACTATGATGCATCGATCGTTAGTGTGGAGATCTGGATACATTATTGCTGATGGTGTGAAGACCCAGAATACTCTGTTCTGCTGCTTTATCCGCCCCCGCTGGTCGACGACACATAATGTACACGGGTGGATGAATTAAGAAACAAAAGCCGGCATTTCTGTCATACAAAAACACGGATTAGATAAATTAGTAATTGTTTAAAGTTTGTGTCATTTACAGAACTCGCCTTTTATGGTGGAGAGCAACTTCTCAGAAAAACACTGTGATCTCATGCAGCTTAGCACATGCAGGAACATGCATTTTACAGGTAAAAACCCAAAGATATCAAAGCAGTTTGACATTATTGCAAACCAGAGTACACCAATATACCACAGCATAAACAAAACATGCACTACCAATCAAAAATTTGGGGTCACCCAGAGAATTCCGTGTTTTCCATGAAAACTCCCACTTTTATCCATGCGCTAACATAACTGCACAAGGGTTTTCTAATCATCAATGAGCCTTTCAGCACCATTAGCTAACACAATGTAGCATTAGAACACAGGAGTGATGGTTGCTGGAAATGTTCCTCTGTACCCCTATGGAGATATTCCATTAAAAATCAGTCGTTTACCACATTAACAATGTCTACACTGGATGTATCATTCATTTAATGTTATCTTCATTGGAAAAACTGCTTTTCTTTCAACAATAAGGACATTTCTAAGTGACCCCAAACTTCTGAATGGTAGTGTAAATACACGAATTAATCCCGCGAACATTAAATTCATAAAAGACTCATTGTTGTCAATAATTTACATAAAATACAAACCTGTTGTACTTTCATTTGTATGAGTTTTCATAACTCATGATAGAAAGGACAGCAGAGAATAAGTGAATTTAATTTTCTGCCTCATTAAGCTCAGAATCGTTCCAGATCCTCTCATCTTCATCCACCCCACACCTTTTGGTTTAAGATATGAAGGCAACAGACCACATCTTATCTGAACAAGTGTCCATTATTTTTAACATTTCCATAAGGCTTAGGAAGTCAAATTTTGCCGTAATCTTGCCTGTTTTAGATGTATTTTCATGAGTTTTTTGGGCAAATCAATGACAAAGGAGAGACTGTAAAACACAGGGGGGAGGTGGGCTGGAGCCTATCTCAGCTGAAGCTGACTCGGGCGAAGGCAGGGGACACCCTGGACAGGTCGCCAGTCTGTCGCAGGGCTACATATACAGACAGACAATCTCACTCACATTCACACCTATGGGCAATTTAGAGTAACCAATTAACCTCAGCATGTTTTTGGACTGTGGGAGGAAGCCGGAGTACCCGGAGAAAACCCACGCATGCACAGGAGAACATGCAAACTCCATGCAGAAAGATCCCGGGCCCATGCCGGGATTTGAACTGGGGATCTTCTTGCTGCAAGGCAGAAGTGCTGACCACTATACCCATGTGCAGCCCTGGATACCAGATCACGTGACCTAAATATGTAGCGGGCGGCGGGAATTGATGGGACTCAGAAACACCCCCACAATTTAATCAGTTGTTCCTTGGATCATTTCTGATGGATAAGTCCTGGAAAGTCCACAGCGATGGATTTGTAGTAGGATCACAATCGTGATCGTCAGCAGAGAGTTGATGTAGTGTTCACTTGTTGTCATGGTTGCAGTGATGTTGTGCCGCTATCCTTCAATGATACAGAAATCTTTAACAAATTCATGGATACAGACTATAAGCTGCATCACTGCCAAAATCTAATCACTTGGTCCTTGTGTCATTTCTGACCTTCCCTGAAAGTTTCATCCAAATCCGTTTGTTTTTGAGTAATGCTGCTGACAGACGGAATAACAGAAAGACAAACCTACGCCGATCGTCACGAAACTCCAACATAATTACCTCTGCCACGTTCCTTGCTGGAGTAATAATGTTGAACTGGTTCAAAAGTCATAACAGTGAACACATCTAGAATGGCTAGAGCCTAACACTGCAGAAATGTTTGATGCAGCTCACTTTCCTCACAGCCAGATAAAGCTTTTACACCCACCTGAGAACACGTCTATGTACCTACACCGACTGTGGCCATGCCTCACACACATTACACATACACATGTGGTTCAACACATTGCTAATAGTTGCATATAGCTGGAGCTCCATATAAAAGGAGATTTAGCTAACAGTAATCATGGGTCAGTGGTTGAACACGTCACACCTCCTCAGAGATCTACTGCTGCAGTGTGGCGTAACTGCGGGTCACATGACTCGGGCACTGTATGTGCCAACCAGTCACGCTTCCTCGGGTCGTGACCCTCTTGACCTAGAATGAGAGATGACAGTGTTGTTGTGGCTGCCGGCAGCCTCACGCTAGTTAGTGCACTCGCTTGGGAAGGCTCCTCATGAAACGGAGAAACTGAGTGAAATATTTATGTGGCTGGGAAACAGAGCGGTGTTTTCTTAAGCAAGGAGACGTATTACTGGACTGTGCTTGTTGAGGCACTGTGGAAAACTGATGGAGGCATTTGCATCTCATCTTCGACTCTAAAATGAGATTTATGAGGAAAATTCCACGGAGACAAAATGTATAAAAGTGATCATCTTACAGCTCTACGGGCATGGCTGTCTGCGTGTATTTATTCTGATCATTGTGTCTCTCTGTAAACCACTGATGCTGGCAGCTGGTTCAAATATTGCTTTACTTTTTACCACACGTCAGAAAATCACATCTTCCACAGGAAATGTAGTACACTTCTAAAACACAAGTGTTTGTGTAACGTCTGGAATGGAGGTAATTGTACCTGAGGGTCACCCGGGTGTCGTCCTCAAAGGGTGGAGGCGGAATTGGATTCAGCTGCTGCGAAAATGAAATAAAAAAATTAGATTTCATTTAATTATTTATTCATGTCAGCAATGCAATATGGAGCCACCTGGGGTGTTGGTGTGTTTGTGTGTGTGTGAGGGGAGGTTTCAGGTGATTATTACCTTGGAGAGTTTGACTCATTTGCATGGAGGAGAATTTATATAACCCCTTGAAATGAACATTATGCACAAACACGTTAGTCTCTGTAGGAAGAGGGGAGTGAAAGACAAAGAAGAGAAAGAATGAGTGATTGCAGGAGTAGGGGGACTTCAGAGGGGTGTTGAAAGCACCCATGGGAGAGCAGAGCATGGCCATGAAGTGTCTGTTCAGGACTGAGCAGGAGAAGAGGGAAGTCAGGCCAAGTGTTCATGGTCCTCCAGAGGGTTCATGGTGAGCTTAACCTTTTAGTCCCTGAGCCGTTTTTGAGGCACCTCCACAGCCCCGGCCGGCGGGGGCTGTAGGGACTAAGGGGTTAATGACTTCCAGGATCATGCGTTTATGTAGCCATTCCTGTGTTGTTGTTTTTTTTTAAAATTCTAAGCTGGAAGCAAGTCGGGACTTGAACGTGAACCTTTGTTTAGTCAAGAAGCTGCCAGCATTGGCCAGACAACGTGCATCCAAAGACAAGATTTCCAGTGCTAAAAGACTGTGGAGAACTAAAAATAAACAGAGCATTTGAAACGTGCAGGGATTTACTGTAGAAGCGGCTAGGCCCGGCAAGAAAATGTGTTCAGTGTTAACCTACTTGCTCTGGAGCTCTAGTGTGCTCTTTGTGAGCGTATTCTCAGACTCTGGAAACCCCGATGAAACACGGTCCCATCACTTTTGATGTTAGCTCGGAGCATGCAAGGATAGCTACTTAACACTGACAACCACCCTGTAGTCGGGGAAAAGCTCCTGTGTGCCGTAAGCTACTTATTTACCGTCCTATCGCTTCTGCAGAAGATAAACTGCTTTGGAACGGGGTGAACAGAGACCATTAAGCCATCGTTGAAATTACAGAAGGAGTCTATATCTGTATTTAGGGTGTGTTTGTAAGGAAACCCTCGCCGTCCAGTATGGCTGATTGATTTGCATATGTTCTCTCCATGCTGCACTTTAAATCTCTCTGGACCAGAGTAGAACACATGCTAGCGCTTACAGATTATCGAATGTCTAACAAAGGCCGCTCTAAAAGGCTAGAACGCTCTTTCCTCTGGCTTGTCCTCCCGTTTTTTTCCAGCCTGCTATTAGAAGCACTCATTGGCAGAACAGTGGCCTTGGAGCTTGATACGTTCCGCTTTGTCTCGCTGACCGACCTTCCTTTCTTCTGGAGTGAAAGCTACCACAGTGGACGAGGTGCGATCCAGCTCTCTTCTCCCTCCTCATTGTTCTTCAATTACCGTACCGGCACGTGGAGTGGATCCTGCGTTATTTATGGGCCCTTGCTACCACAACGCACATATAATTACCTCTCAAAAGCTGTAATTGTGCTCATTTCTCATGTCCGGTGCAGACATCCACTCCCATGCCCTCGTGGCGTCTCCATGGAGATTGAGAGCCAATAGCTGGTGAAGGACATCACAGGCCATAGGTTGGGAGTTGGATTGCAGGATGTGTGTGTGTGTGTGTGTGTGTGTGTGTGTGTGTGTGTGTGTGCCGCAGACAGTGGAATTCCGATACAGCTCCTTGAACATGCATTTCAACAGAGGTGCTTATGTTCCTTTCACTCTGATCTTACAGTTATGGACTTTATAGGTGTAGCTCTGAAAAGTTAATTAAAATGTTTCCTGTGTCACTTTGACTTTAATACATTGCTCCCAAAAATTTCATTTGTTGAAGTACAGTCATGATATCTCAGAGATTTTTCTTTTCTTTCTTTCTGTCTTTTTTTTTTCTTCCCGGAACCGAGTGAAAATGCATCCAGCATCATCCTCCTGCTTCCCTTTGTGACTCCAGCGTTGGATGTGAGGCGGATTGACTAATGATTGAAGTGACTGCTGAGTCCGTCACCAGCATCCTGGCAATACAGAGTGACAGTTTGTATGTGTTTGATCAATGGTGCATAGCTCGGGGACAGAGCGGGAGCAGGGGCTGTGGCAACTCTCAAACCTCTTTGTCAATCAAACGGCCCACGAACGGCACCCCATGAAATCCATTAAAACCAATTTAGCCAGAACTGCACAGCTCAGAGCTCCATGAACGCTCAACCCGTGGTGAATTAATGATGGATTTTCAAAACTTTGGTGGTTTGAGTTGATTGCTGAGTATTATTTCCAGGACCTGGTGTGTCATTCATTATTATGTGTTGCAAAGGGCTCTCAGTGAGGGACCATTTAGCATAGGTTCTATCTGCTCTGACCTGCCATTAAAACCTGTCTTTTTTGAAATTCTTGTTTTTTTTCTCTTCTTGGCTCTCACAAGATAATTCTATTATTGGTGCAAATTAGAGAATCATCTGAATGATGGACAAAATTTCCAGTGATTTCCTCCGACCGTTCTTATTGATTTATCACTCTGTTTGAACTTGAAGTGAAGATACTTTTCCATCACTCAGAGAATTTTACAGCCATATTTAAACTTTCCTCACAAATGTTTTGTGTCCTAATCTAGAAATACATCTGCATTATTCTAGATACCATCAGTCAAGCACTTGTCTTCGTCTTCTGTCCTGGGATTGGTTTTATGGCACTTTATTAGGTTTTGATATTTTTAGTTAGACTTGTAAAGATGTGGCCTCTTTCTGCTCTGACGTTTTAAATATAAGGATCCTGCTGGATGAGTGAGACCATCTCAGGACCCGGTCAGTTGCTGACATTACCTTCATTTTCCCACTGAAAGCAGTTTTTGTGTTTAAAACACTAGATCTGACGTCTAAAGCAGTTAATAATATGTAATTCTGCTTTAGACAGTCATCTCTGAGTTGATCATCACAATTGTTTCTTCCAGTTTGTGTAAAGTTAAGTTTTTCATTTTGACTGGACAGTAAAGCAGCTTAAATACAACATTAAAACCACTGACAGCTGAAGTGATTGACATTGACCATCTGATTATAAATCCGGGGTCCTGACTTTCATGTGGATGCTACTTTTACTCGTACCAAACACCCCTGCACAGCAAACACACTGCTCATGGTAAACTCAGCAGTCTGCTACAGCAGGGCAATGCAGCTGGACTCACTGTAAAAAGTGTGAGTCTGGAATGAAACCTGGATCACCACAAAGGGCCCAAGGCATGGAGCTTACCTCCAAACTATCCATGGACCAATGTGACCAAGCATTCAATTTACCTGAACAAGTGTGATCCACAGAGGCCACATCCTCCAACAGGTCCATGTTGCAGCAGGTCAGAGCTGTTATTTTCTGACACAACGGAGACCTGAACATTAGGAGGGTGTTTTAATGATGTGGTTATTGTCACTGTGGACTTTGGGATCCTTATATGCACAGATATGATTACATTCACAATGTCAATAAATATAAATCACAGGGCTACACATAGAGACAAATAATCACACACATTCACACCTACAGAAAATTTAGAATCACCAATTAACCTCAGCATGTTTCTGGACTGTGGGAGGAAGCTGGAGAACCTGGAGAAAAGCCACACATGTACAGGAGAACATGGAGACTCCATGCAGGAAGATCCCAGGAAGGCCGGGACACAAACCAAGGATCTTTTTGCTGCAAGGTGACAGTGTTAACCACCGAGTCCACTGTGCAGCCCACTGGCATTATACCACTGATTATCGAGCACATCACTCCCCCAGATACCCCAGAGCTCCTCCATCATATACAGCCATGGCCATAAGTTTGGACACAGCATGACTTACTATGTCTGTTTTGATGTCTATTACAGAACATAACTAATATTTTTTTGACAGCACCAGTTTAATTAGTCAACAAATCAACAAGGGATATAATATTATCAATAAATTCTAACAATTGGAACAACTTTGTTCCCAAAACATAATATTAGAAGAAAATAACAAAAAAATGCAGTACTTTCACAACCGAATTTGGTAAGAATAACAAAATGACACCAAACTCTTTTGATGTTTTTTTAAAATATGAAACTTAATATAGTTCTCAGGAGTTGTGTACTGTATTGTAAGTGACAATTTTGTGGTATTTTCTAAGATTCACAAGCGTCATGGTACTTGTGTCCAAACTTATGGCCATGGCTGTACAGTACATGCGTAGTGTGTTTCTTTTTGTTTCATTTCTATTTGAGAGTTCACTCTTGTATGTGTTTTGCTGTACAAACAGAGAGGTCTATCATCAATTAGTTGCTTACTGCAACTTTCACACATTGATGATATCATGTGTTCACCCTAAGGTCCTGCACATTAGGAACCGTTTACGAATGTAACACGGGTCACCTTTACCTCCAAAGCTTCCATTTTAAAGGGATGACACCACGGTTCATCATCGTTTCCTGTATGTGTATTTACAACTCTGAAATTCTTGTGCCAATGTTTTAAGATTGGGAAGTTACCAAGTGTGTTTTTTTCCTCTCAGGAACAGTTGTAATGTACTCATCCAGAAGTTCTGTTCAGCAAAACTGAATGAGCCATATTTCCCAGTCTTCATTCTTTTCCTCTCTGTTTTTGGTCTCTACCACTTCCTGAAGAAAACATCTGTCTGTTCAGCTGCTAAACCCTCTTCTAGCATCTCTGAGCCCCTGTGCAGGTAGCATGCGGTGAGTTTTCTTTATAGAGCTTTTTCACTCAAGCAGCTTTTTGCTCCAGCTGAAGACAACACTGAGAGCGCTGAGACTGGATTAAAAGAGCAAAGTTGCAGGACAGGAGTTCATAGTGAGCTGAAAGTCGACACCATGCTGGAGCTTCACTATATCTCTAAGCTGAGGGGAGCTGCACAGTCAGCTGATAATTCTCAATAGGTTCATACCTACAAGTGAATCCTTTACATGGTCATTGTTTTGACTTTGCTATTTGCTCGCGGTTATTATAAAAATGAAGATAAAGCTGCTTTAGGAGTGGAAGTGGGTCCCCTCTTCTTCTGGGGTAGGTATGAGCTGGTTTCAAACCTACAGTAGAACAAAAGTGTTCACTTCGATGTAAAATTATTCAAATTTTTATCACCTGCAGTCACCGGTTTATCTCTAAGTTGACCAGTAGTATTTTTGCTCTGATATCAAATAAAAAACTAACGGTTTGGACTAACTACATTAAAAATAGAGGTCCTGCAGTCGAAGATAAATGCTGCAAAAGTCAGTACTGTTTCATTACTAAGATTCAGTATGGAGGATTCCGGTGTTGCACAAATTTCTGCAGAGATGCCATTCTTTACAGTTTTGTTTTTGTCTGTGGCTCTCTGCTGGAGGAATTCTCTGACTCTACCTTTCTCTTTAAAACACCCTAAAGTGAGACGAAATGATCAACCAGCTCATAGGTTTCTTTTCTTTATATATATATATATATATATATTTTTTTTTTTTTTTTTTTTTTTAATAAGAAACTCTTGTGTGATTTCAACACTGTAGTTTGGATTGTTGTCATGCTGGAATCATCTTATCAGCCAGTATTTTTGGTGTCTTTCATGGTGGGATGTCTAAAGTTAATCTCTCCAACACCTGTTGCACTCTACCAGCCCCCCATCATCACACTGCCTCCTCTGGGCTTCACTGTCAGGACTGTATATTCACTGTGGTAGTCCATGACAGGTTCACAGCAAACAGTTTGGACCCCACCTGAGCCAAACTCATCTGACTGAATAATATCCTTTCAGTATTAATCAGGCTTCTTGTCTTGTCCATTGAAGTATTTGTCCAGCTCATTTTCAGATCTAGATTCAGATCACTGTTTGCACTTTTGTAATTCTAATTCGTGAGAATAGACACAGCCCAAAAGTCCAAAACTGAGAACATCCTGGTGGTCACATGTAATTTCAGAACCACGTTCATGCAGTTGGGCTGGTTATAAATCATTTTAGTTTAAATAATCACAGTTTTCTAATGTGTCAGTGATCACAGGTGTACTCACTTTTGTCACAAATAAGGACAGCGGTTAACAACATCAGCTTCATGATGGGATGGGAATGAATTTACCTGAACCACATCCCAGTGTGAACAGATATCAGCATACATAGCGCACACTGCAAAACCTGCATTCCTTCTTTTTCTACATCTCCACTACATGCGTGAGTATCCCAGCGCCGATGCACTGATGCATGTGGATTAGCTACCAGGCTGCAGGAATGTGTGTGTGTGTGAGTGTGTGTGACCATGCGATGGCTCAGTCCTCCCCTGACCCCTGGCTATTCCACTGTCATGCTGCACACTCACTCTCTCGCTTTTTCTCTCTCCCTTCCTTGCTCACTCGCTCACATCAGACATGTCATCCACTGCTGAGCGCTCGGACACACTCATGGGAACTGCCTGACCCAGATCTGTCTTCTCCTCTGCCCAGTTGACTACACACACACACACACACACACACACACACACACACACACACACACACACACACACACACACACTCAGCCACAGATGCACTTGACATTTGGGTCACTGACAAGACATCAGGTGAGGACAGAGGAACCCAGGTGACAAGGAGAAGCAGTGAACCTTTGCTGTGAGCCCATGAGCGCGCACACACACACACACACACACACACACACACACACACACACACACACACACACACACACACACACACACACACTCGTCTCCACGCTGTGTTTGCCTGTCAAGCGAGTAAGAATAGCAGTGCTCGTTTCTCTGCTCTGAAAGCCAGTGAAGGCCACGCTATTCAGGATGGTGGCATCCAGAGCTGTGATCACAGCGCTCCACTCTGAGGTGTGTTATTTTCCTGCTTGATATCAGCAGCACTCAGAACACCAACGAAAAACATTACATGAAACCGGAATCGACAATAACGATTGGAACTGTCCTGCTGCTTGTGACTGAAATGTTCACACGGAACAAACTTAAAGAAGCAGTAATAAAGCAGTCCTTTTGCTGAGAACAAAGGTCTTCATTTTATTTTTTTGGCCAGTGTTTGTTTGGTGTTGATATTATGGTGCTTACCTTTTTTTAAACTGAGATCTGGATACATGGCAGCAATCAGATGATCAATTAGAGGTTAACCAGACAATAAAAACAACACGCCTCAGAAGATAAACTAGGGAAGGGATTTTCTGCTCTACTCAGTAACTTTATGTAGACAAGACATTAAATGGTTATACACCACTGTTCAAACGTTTGGGGGTCATGTTTTCCATGTAAACTCCCACTTTTATCCATGTGCTAACATAACTATACAAGGGTTTTCTAACCATCAATGAGCCTTTCAACACCATTAGCTAACACAATGTAGCATTAGAACACAGGAGTGATGGTTGCTGGAAATGTTCCTCTGTACCTCTATGGAGATATTCCATTAAAAATCAGCCGTTTCCAGCTAGAATAGTCATTTACCACATTAACAATGTCTACACTGGATTTATCATTCATTTAATGTTGTCTTAATTGAAAAAATGTTTTTCTTTTCAAAATAAGTTTATTTCTAAGTGACCCCAAACTTTTGAACGGTAGTGTATATGAAGTGAAAGAGGACACTCTGACTCACAGAGCCCATCATCTGTAGGTAACTTCAACACTCTAGAGAATTTGAGCATCTTTTAACTCATTGTCTTGGCTGTACATTCCTCCGTTTTACTGTCTGGTTTGGTCTCGGTGCTCTCACCAATCTTAAATCCTGCAATTTAAGGAAAAAGTACCAATAAGCCCGATGCACTATACCTGGCCAGTAGACTAACCAATGAGTAACTGGCGAACATGTCAATCTTTGTCAATCAAACAGCCCACGAACAGCACCCCATGAAATCCATTAAAACAAATTTAGACCGAGCACAGCTCAGAGCTCCATTAATGCTCAACCCATGGTGAATTAATGATGGATTTTCAAAACTTTGGTGGTTTGAGTTGATAGCTGATTATTATTTCCAGGACCCGGTGTGTCATTCATCATTACGTGTTGCAAAGGGCTCTCAGTGAGGGACCATTTAGCATAGGTTCTATGAAGCCTGATCTGCTATTTAATGCTATATTCTGTGAGGAAATGGATGGATTGATAGACTGTTTTTTTCTACATTTCTTGTTCTGCTTCAAAAAGAACAGATTTTTCACTACTTTGGACTGAAAGTTATTTAGCTGTCCAACAGCAACCAAGACTTGTTTACATGTGTTAAACCTGCTGCATGCTGGCTGCCTAGCAGACTAACCAGCAGCTGAACATGGCGGGGCATTTAGCAGCTTTGGGGCAACATATGTTTTTCAAGAGTTGTTGGAAACCAATCCTTGTTTGTGACTGTGACATGATGCATATTACTCAGAGACTCTGTCATGTAGACTGTAAACTGTGTTCATTTTTGACCTGCCATTCATTCGGCATTGGTTTTCTATCTCTAAAGCTATTTTTTTAATCTCACACCTGCTTACTGTCTGCCAGTGTGCTGGTGTTCATACAGTGACACAGATTTATGGTGATCCTGATAGGTCAGTGCACTACAGCTAGGAAAAACATGTAAACAGACAAAACACAAATTAAGAAAACTTGACAACACAGACAGAACATTACAGGAGGAAAAACTGCAAATACATAAAACACTATTGACCCTCCCTATACAACTCAACTGTGCTGCAAAGAGGAAACAATGGATGAGTTTCCAGGGGACACTAAAAAGTGACAGACACAGTTGAGACATGTATTTCAAGAAGTGAAAGTCTAAACAAACAGGTTGATCCGTGAGAGTCTCCTGCCTCCTGCAGCCAACATCGTCAAACACCTGAGCTCTGACACTGCCCCGGAAATCTACTTGCAACAGCTCAACTCAGCACTGGTGCAGTGCAGGATGGTGATGAACTCTACGCTAAATTTTTGGATACTTACCAAGATGCGGGAGAGAAGCCATCCACTTACCCGCAACGTCTTCAAGTCGCTTTGCAGCACGCGGTAAAGAGGGGAGGTATGGCGGTGAGGGATGTGGACATATGCTTTCTGACCCAGTTCTGTCGTGGATGCTGGGACAATAACCTCATTGTGGAGCTGCAATTGAAGCAGAAGAAACGGAATCCACCTTCGTTTGCTGAGCTACTACTTCTACTCCGTATAGAGGAAGACCAAGATGCAGTGAAGGAGGTTCAGAAGAGGCAGCACCTGGGTGTGGCAAAGCAAAAGGTGGCAAGTCATGCTCAGCTTGTACACCCAGAGGAAGAGACAAACTTGTGTGCTGCTTTAACAACTTTCACTAAACAGTTGTCAGAGCAAATGTCTGCCATTCAAACCCAACTGGCTTTGTTAACCGCAAATCAAAGCAGAACGTTATCTGCCTCTACCCAAAAGACATTTGTGAGCAACAAGTCTGGTTCTTCCAAATCCTCTCTTCTGAAGCCTGGGTTTTGCTTCTGCTGCGGAGAAGAGGGTCACATCAAGCCACAATGTGGGGAATGCTCCAAATTCATCTCTGGTGAGTGCAAAAAGGAAGCAGTTTAACAGCAAACAAAGGGGGCAGAAACCAAGCACTTCTGGACATTTAAACTTGTCTCAGCTCTTGAGAAGGGCCAATCAGGAGCTGCGCCGGACCGATCTTGTCCCGCAAAGACGTCTATCCAGTGTGTGGAAATGCAGTCCAACCTACGCAAGAATAAAAAGCTGCTAAAGGGATTAGTCAGTGTCCTTTGATAATGAACATTTGGCAGATCAACCCATCCATTCACTTAATGAGCTACTCCATAACGAAGGTGCAGCAGGTCAAAGTGTTGCATGTTTCAGTGTTCGCCAACTCTGTCTCCTAAAAATGATGCTTCCAAACCGCTAAACTTCATTCTCATTTACACTGTGAAAGAAAGATAATTTTGCTTTGAAAGAAGCACGCTTTCTCCCCTTCAAGATAAAACTGTGACATACTAAGAAAAGCTTCCAGTATCAAAGAGCCACTAAGTCCAGGTAAGGCAATTCATGCGTTCAATAAGGGTACGATTGAAATAACTCTTGTCATACGTTAAGTCCCTGAAGCTCCTCAGGCGCCCCTCTGTGGATGCAGCTCAAAATCTGTGACCACACAGACTGAAGAGCGTGGGAATATTCTCTGTCATCCACACAGTTCATCATTAAAGGAGTTGGAACTGAAGTAGTCACTATCGGACTTTGCAGGTACTTTTACTCGTACATGCTTTTTAGCAACAGTGCCCAAAAACAGGAGGAAGTGCTATGCTATGTCGGCTCACTCTGAATAACTACTCCAGGCTGATACAGTCCAGTGTGTGACTAGCCTCTTTGTCATGGAGATTCAGAAGCAGGGTCACACCTCAACAACCCCCCTTCCTGTTGTACACCTGTATAAACCACTCTGCCCTTCCTACTTGTTCGTTCTTGCTACTCGTGTCCCATCCATCCTCCCTATACTACTGTCTCCTCTTCCTGTCTTCTAATTTTCCTAGGGGGTCCACCAACCTGATCTCCAACTAAACTTTCATCTCAATGCATCAACTCATCTCAGTTATCACCAACATAATGATCCTTTGCACCCAATACACAATCGAGCTTCACATCAATGGTGTGGTCATTGCTAGTGAACTGTAGAAAGTGTAAAGTCAGTGTCAGCCTTTCAGAAGTATCGGTGGAAGCTCAGTGTGTTTTTTAGTTTCTTATGAGGGACAATACGATCGTCTGTGAGAGTCTATGATATGGTCCATGTGACATACATTTTACCATTACACCACGTCTACCAGAGTCTGCTCTGACCCATATCCATGTGTTGTCTAAAACCTGTGTCAGCGTGGACAGTCCACATGGCAACAAGAGCAGCTCAATAAGTTGTACTTTTCTAAGATATTACAAACATGACATGACATTAGGTTTCTATCGAAGACCTTTAATGATTTTTCATGAAGTGATTCTATCATTTTTCATGTATTTCCACCTGTCAGCAATCAACATGTTATGTAGTATTCAATGTGTAATAATATCATGGAATATAGAAATATTCTAGCAGCACCAAGTGATATCAAAGTTCTAATTTGTCTAAAATTAATAATATAATCAGGTTAAATTTCACTGTGTTTGATGTTGTTTTAATATGGCTCTTGAAACACAGTATATAGACTATTCACTGTAATTGAATCTTTCTGTGCGTATTGTTTTTATCTGTTTTGTTGTATTTGTTTCTCTTGTAAAGTGACCTTGGGTGTCGAGAAAGGAGCTTACAAATAAAATTTGTTTTTATTATTAGTGTGGATTCAAGAGTCCCACCAAAATATTTGAATTCAAAGACAATTCCTAGTTCCTGTCCTCCCAAAAAAAAAGACTCTTAAATGTCTGATGTCTGATGGTTGCTTTGTGAACATCATACAAACAGTTTTAGTTAAATTAAGAAGCAGGCATGATTTTTAAAAAGCCACTCATTTACAGGAACCAGAGCTGAAGGAAGAATAGAGGAGGCTTCTTGAGTAGGTTTGGCACTGGTGAAGATGACAGCATCATCGACATACATCTGACATTCCACATTAGCGCATGAATTTGGCAAATCATTATACAAAGAGAATAACAGAGGGCCAAATACTGAGCCTTGAGGTAATCCATCAGGGACATCTAGAAAAGTTGATCTGACACCATTAATGCAAACACACTGTTTCCTGAGTAATAAATAAGATTTTATCCACTTAATAGCATCCAAAGAAAAATTCATCCATCCATCATCTATACCAGGGGTCGGCAACCCGCAGCTCTGGAGCCGCATGCGGCTCTTTTGTCCCTCTGTTGCGACTTCCTGTCGCTTTGGAAAATTAATAATCAGCAGGCTATTTAATTAAAATGTCTTATATTTTAGTTTGTTTTAAAAATTTAATTCTAAATTTGAAGACTATTGTGATCTTGTAACATCAAAAAAAAGTCTTAATTTTTGTCTGTCACAATATGCGTCCCAGCCGTCAATCTCCGACACTTGCCGGCCTGCGTGTTATTATGAGAGAGGGAGAGAGAGAGAGCAGCGTGTGTGTGTGTGTGTGTGTGTGTGTGTGTGTGTGTGTGTGTGAGAGAGAGAGAGGGGGAGAGCGAGATGTCCGAGCGACCCTGAATGCAGCGCGAGCGAGGAAGACGACAGTTGGTTCGGGGAGGAAGAGAGAAGAGGTGTGTTGCTGCTGGGTTAGCGCGACTGTATGGTTCAGCCGCTGTTAAATCGCAATAAAGGCTGCAGTATTCTTCAATAAGGCCAGGCTCCTGTGTCTTTGCCTTCAACGACTGCTGAGGAAGTGAAGGGGGTTAACCCCGAAGTAACAACAGTAACTTCAGCCCTGGAGAACTGTCCTCCCCTGGGCTTCCAGACCACGATCGGGAGCTGAGCAGGAAAGGTTAACAGTGTATTCATTTGGAGTCCTGTTGATCTTCGGATCCCAGTGTTTTCTCTTCATTCATTCAGCAGCGTCGGGCCACCATTCCTAAATCCTAGCCGTTGCTCCTTCAAATTTCTCTCTTTTTTATTGTCGCAAATACACCACCGCCACACGTCTCCGCCTTCACAGCAGAGTCCCGCACAAGTATATTTCATTTATATTTATCTGTCTACTACATTTACAGATTACTGCAAACTCAAAGTTCATTTGTCGCGATTATATACAATATTTTAAAGCTTTTTGTAAACTGAAGCATCTTTAGCATCTTGAAAAGTGGTCTGTTATGGGATGGATACACTGGCTTGAAGTACTGTGGTGATCAGAAAACTATTTGTTGCACAATTTCCAAATAACCACGTTTTTATCCAAGCTGCCATCAGGAAGATTTTTAAAAGAAACTTTCTGCACAACAGAGTTTTCTCGTCTTCAATCACTGTTCACCAAACTTTGTTGTGCGCTGACAGTGCATCCTGTGAATCTTCTTCACGGCTGGAAAACAGACTTTAGGTTCATTAGCGCTACCTACCTGGCTGGAGTGTTCATCAGTGTTATCGGTGTGCCAGAAATTTGGGAACTGAGAGAGGTGCGGTTAAATACATTATTTTTTTTAATAAATTATTTTTTAAAATTAATTAATTAGTCAAAATTAACAAGGGCATAGAGGTAAAAAAGCGTTATATGCAGTGTCGTCTTCATTTTAAATGCCAAAAGGTTTTTGCGGCTCTCTGTGTTTTCTTTTCTGTGGGAAACGGGTCGAAATGGCTCTTTGAGTGTTAAAGGTTGCTGACCCCTGATCTATACACTGCTTCATCCTCATCGGGGTCATAGGGGGCTGGAGTCTATCCCAGCTGACTGAGGGTGAAGGTTCACCTGGACAGGTAACAGTCTATCACAGAGCTACACATAGAGACAAACAATCACACTCACATTCACACCTACAGACAATTTAAAATCACCAGTTAACCTCAGCATGTTTGTCAACTGTGGGAGGAAGCTGGAGAACCTGGAGAAAAGCCACACATGTACAGGAGAACATGGAGACTTCATGCAGGAAAACCTTGAGAAGGCCGGGACAAGAATCAGGAATCTTCTAGCTGCAAGGCAACCACACTGGAGTACAAAAACAGGTGGATGGAGGTAGAAGCCATCATCAGGGTTTGGGGTTTGTGTGGGACCATTACTCTTTGACTTAAGTTTTTTTAAACTCACTGGTTATGTTTATTCACCAATGCTATGTGGCTTCGTTTAGGAAGGAAATACAAATCCTTTACAAGAAGTGTGAAGCTTCTTCTCTGTTTTCTTGGTTACCAGAGTGAGGAGTATTGTCCCATCTGATATATGAGTGGCTGGTTAAAAAAATACCTACAGTCAATACAGCAAAAAATGTGTTTCCTTGAAAACATAATTAGGAATGCCGTGTAGTCGTATGGGAACAAGAATTTTGAGGAGACAAGGTTGATATTTGCAGCGTGTCTACGGTATGTGCAGCAACTATTTTCTGTATTTGTAGCTTTTTTGTAAATGCTGTGCTTGTCTTGTTAATTTGGTGAATATCTCTCTTTGATTTATTTGTATTTTGTCTATTTACATGTCAGTCCTAAAGGTGCAGTGAGTTTTCATGGCTACTGTACATGAATGCTGGAACGGGATTGGTTGTGGGCAGCATCAATCTCATTTTCCAGATGTGAGTATATGTGTATACTTTTTCATTTAGTCCACTTCACATGTGTTCACTGCAGTGGAAACGCATGTACAGCAGGTCAAAGTGGAGCCAAGAAATCAGTCTATAAATTGCAAAGGCTGTTAATAGCAGCCATTTTGGCCCTTTATGTTGTCAATTGCCTTTGTTTTTTGTAAGCAGAACTGTTGCTAAACCTTTGGGCTCACGTTTTTAGGCAGAGGCTATGTCCGTAAATCTTATACATGTGAGTACAGTCTCATCATAACTGCTAAAAAATACTGACTGGAATATCAAAACTAAGATCCTAAAAGTAATAAACCATAATTAACATTACAGTTTAATTATTTTAGCCTCCAGTGTGCATTTACCTAACACTTAGCTTTTCCTTTTTCTTTCTATCGCAGCCACATGACTGTGCATACTTAACCCTGATTGTATGTAGGCCTGATGAATATTTGATGGAATATATGATCAAACTACATGTAAATGTGTATCCATTTCCGTGCATACTGTATGCCGTATGTTTAGCACAGAGGGGGGGCTCATATGATGAAATGCTGGCCATCTGATCATTTCTTTTAGATCTGTGGATGCAGGCCTTGGTGCCACACACTCACGAGCTCAGTCTCTCCCTCGGCCCTCTCAGCAATGAATTAGTATTACGTTGTAGCAAGAGCCACTCTGAGCTTCATTCATAGCGGTGACAATCTACTCTCAGAGGTGTACGCTCCTTTATCTGCTGCGGCCTCTGTTTCTCTGTGTGTGTGTGTGTGTGTGTGTGTGTGTGTGTGTCTGCTATAATAAGCATAACTCTCTGTCTCCCTCCCTCCCTCCCTCCCACCTTCCAGTTCCACTTCTCTGAGCGATGCGGGTGGAGGAGGAAGTGACCTATATAGGCTACATCTCTCTCTCTCTCTCTAGTCTGCTCCAGCTTCCTGCATTTCAACGAGTGTGTGTGTGTGTGTGTGTGTGTGTGTGTGTGTGTGTGTGTGTGTGTGTGTGTGTGTGTGTGTGTGTGTGTGTGTGTGTGTGGGAGAGAACGTGTGCGATGGAAGGCATGTATGAATAATTCAGCGGATGCCTCAACACGACCGCCTTCAATAAAACCATCCCCCTTAATGAGTCTTAATGACAGGCACGGCGTGGAGACAATCAAAGGGTGTGTGTGTGTGTGTGTGTGTGCGTGCTGGCAGCGCGTGGGTGGGTAGGAAGGAGGAACACGGATGCTTGAATAACCGTGCATGTGTTGCAGTGAGCGTACCTGCCACACGCTCGCTCTCCTGTGTGTGTTTGCGCAGGTACAGAGCCGAGTGCTGCCTTTGCCCCGGGCTCTGTCAAGGTTGCCCTGGGTAATACTACCTGAGACTTTGAAAAGAACATGAAAGCTGACTTCTCAGCAGGGGAGGTGAGAGGAGAAGCTTGCTGGGGTGGAGCAGCTGAGGAGAGGAGCAGCAGCATCCTCACTTCCCATCAGCTCTTCAGGCGTGTTTGTGGGTTTGAACTCCAGAATTATTTCATCCCGTCTCCTCCTCATAGTGTTTACAGCATCTCTTTCCCTTTTTTCCCACTTTGACCACTTTATCCTGCTGACTACAGACTCCTCCTTTCTTCATTGTTGCCTTTCAGTGTTAGGAATCCACACCTGACATCAGCTGGGGCTTCTTCCAGCTCTGTTCCTACAGATGTTTTGTCTGTAATGTTGATATGAACATAACTTTCTGTCCTTTAATAAAGTGTGATATTTTAGAAATCTGGGTAATTCAAGCCATACAAAGAGAAAAACTGATATTTTAGAAGATAATTTTATTTAACTTGACAGGAGGATGAAAACATGTTTTCTGTTGTGTGTTTTGGTATAAAAGAGCTACTCCAAAGGTCAAATAATATTGTCAATATCTTGTTCATGTCAGGTTTCATTAGTGATGATTTAATTTTTTAGTCATTTTTCTTTCAATTAATGACAACATTCTTATGGTAGACTTAGAAATGTCCTTATTTTTGAAAGGAAAGCATTTTTTTTTCAATGAAGATGCCATGAAATGAATGATAAATCCAGTGTAGACATAGTTAATGTGGTAAATGACTATTGTAGCTGGAAATGGCTTTTTTTAAATGGAATATCTCCATAGGGGTACAGAGGAACCAGTGGCAGCTGGTGGTGAAATTTGTTGGGTGGGCTTACAAATGCATAATACCGATTAAATAGTTAACACAGCTGCAAAAGCAACATCACCTATGATACACACAGTTACATCAATTACAGGTAAACTATACTTTTTTAGTGCTCTACATCCTCTCTCTCTCTCTCTCTCTCTCTCTCTCTCTCTCTCTCTCTCTCTCTCTCTCTCACACACACACACACACACACACACACACACACACACACACACACACACATACACCGGTTGTCTCATCAGCTTGCACAGCCACAAATCCACAATTCCTTGTTGAGTCCATGCGGTATCTCCTCCAAAAAGTAAGAATGGGAAACAGAAAAGTGAATTCTTAGCTATACTTGCCGTTAGCCAGTCCTTTCTGTCAAACCAAGAAACGCAAAACTTACGATTTTGTCGTTTGTCCCGTTGAGTTATTTGAACATCGTTTGGCCGACGTGATCCCAGTCTCTTAACTTCCAGCTTTTCCTCCAAAGACATTGAGGAAAATGGACAAGAAAGCAAAAAATAATCCACCTCGTTCATGCTAACGCCCGTTATAGCTTAACTTTCTCTCCCTCCTTCCTAACTCTGCCACAAATGGCAGCACAGCTGCATTAACTCGCTGTTATTGGTCAAAAGTCAGCGGCCTGTGGGCTTCCTGAAGTTAGCCCAAATGATAAGTAAATCACGGGGGCGGGACATGACACCTGTCAATCACTTACAAGAACGAAATGAATGAAAGCGGACTGTATCTGCTGGGGCTGTAAAAAATAAGCCCATTTAGAGATATTCTATGTTTTTCTTTTTACTGATTGGTGCTGTTGCTACCTTTGTTTTCACCTAAACTTAAAACAATCTGTTGTAAGTTATTTAAAAAAATAATTTTCTCATCTTTTTTGTATTTGCTTGGGAGGGCTTAGCCCTGTTAGCCCATTTATACCAGTCGTCCCTGAGAGGAACATTTCCAGCAACCATCACTCCTGTGTTCTAATGCTACATTGTGTTAGCTAATGGTGTTGAAAGGCTCATTGATGATTAGAAAACCCTTGTGCAGTTATGTTAGCACATGGATAAAAGTGGAAGTTTTCATGGAAAACATGGAATTGTCTGGATGACACCAAATCTTTCAACAGTAGTGTATAGATACCCAAAATCCAAAGGCTATAAAGCTATATTGAAGTGTTTTAAGTGCCAACTGTACAGGGAGTACCACGCTGCGAAAAACCTGAAAGGTCAGACCAAGAAGCCAAAGTGAGCCCTGCATTGGAAAGAATGGTAGTCTGAGAAATGAAGAAGAATTTAAGGATCACTACAAAGAAGATCCTGACGAATCTGAACAGCTTTGGTTCCAGCATATTAAGGCAGATTCTGCACCAGATACTGATTAAGGCTGGTCTGCATGGAAGAAGATCCTGTTTGTTCTCTCTGTAGGTGTCTCTACACGTCTCTGATCTGCATTTTCTGGCCTCACCGACCTCCAGATTGTTCATTGTTCTGTTTGCATTCCTTGCTCTCCATCTGCCATCGCCACCCCATCTCCTCCAGCTGTCCCCATCTCATCCCTACATCACCCAACTGGTCAAGGCAGATGGCCGCCTTCCCTGGGCCTGGTTCTGTCGAAAATTTTTTTTTTTGGGTCCTTCCCACCGTCGCTCATAGGGAATCCAAAGTCAACTTTTGGATTGTTGGATTTTCTGTTCTTTGTTCATAATTTGTAAGGTCTGTACTTTACTATGCAAAGTGCTGTGAGATGACATGTTGTGAGTTTGTGCTATATAAATGGAACTGAAGTGAACGGAATTGGCGCAGCACAGTGGTTTGGTAGTTAGCATTGTTGTTGGCAGCTTGAAGATCCCCGGCTCTTTCTGCATGGAGTCTCCATGTTCTCCTGTACATGTGTGGCTTTTCTCCAGGTTCTCCAGCTTCCTCCCACAGTCCACAAACATGCTGAGGTTAACTGGTGATTCTAAATTGTCTGTAGGTGTGAATGTGAGTGTGATTGTTTGTCTCTATGAGTAGCCCTGTGATAGACTGTTACCTGTCCAGGTGTTCCCTGCCTTCACCCTCAGTCAGCTGGGATGGACTCCAGCCCCCCATGACCCTGATGAGGACTAAGAGGTGTGTAGATAATGAATGGACAAATGAACTGAACTGAGGAAGACTCTACTTTTCCAAGACAGACACACAAAAACTCACACAGTCTTTGCACATGTTGACCTGGACAAACAATAAAGCTGTGGGTCATCATTTTAACCACTGGATGAGATAAAAACGTGGCTCTTTGGACACTGGGACAAAATAATGACAAACATTCATGCATCAAACATGGTGGTGGGAATCTGATGCTCTGCGACTGTTTTTCAGTGAAAGTAAACAACATCATGAGGACATTTAAATTCTGCAGGTAAACATCAAACAGCCTGCAGAAAAATTTGGCCTTATGCTGCAACTCTTGGTAAAAATGTAAAAGCAAACAAACCAAACACAAATTAGTTAATATTCATCATAAACATCTCCAACACAACATCTCTGTTTCCTGTCTGTCTTTTTCAGCCTGAAACAAACCTGCTGGTCAAGTCGAATTTCAGTCTGATAATGACTCATTTTTAATTCAACTATCCCTTGAGTTTACTTTGTCTAACACTCGGCCTCATTTTTAAATATTATTTTCCTCAATCTCTTTTAGCTTGTGTGCCCCAACATAGATTCATCAAACTCTCTTAACTGCACAAGATAAAATGACTTTTTTATTTTGCAAATGCCACAGGATTACAAGCATAACTTACACACAAAACACAACAACATAATCCACCTGCAGCTTCATTTATGAGAAGGCTTTGTTCAGAAATGTAAACCAGGAGTAAAAAGAGCTTCACACTGATGTCTATTCAACAAATGAGAACATTTAACAGTGTCAGTAGAGATATCAAAGGACAGGAAAAATGTGAGAATATTTTAAGGCCATCACCGCTGTGGTTGTAAATCTGTACAATGACACACGTGAAGAAGGACTGATTTGAAATTACAGGAGATTCTAAAGAAATGTCTTGCAAGGGCGAAGTAGTCTCTAAGTGAAACGAGAAGTACTCGAGGGTGTACAACAGTCATGAATGAATGAGAGGATATATTATTAGAAACAAGAGAATTCAAGACAAAGAACTGATCTGTAAAACCTCAAGAAACTACAGAACGAAAAACCGAGCCAGTACAGATCGGTTTACATTTCATCTTCTTCTGCTGGCTGTTCCATTTTCCTCCAGATAAGTAGAGCAGCAAGCTGACGTGAAATCAACTTAGATCTCAAACTCATTTCCACCCAAAATATCACTTCCAGCCCTCTGACCCAGTGTTTTGTGTCTCTCAGTCCGTCTGCTGCCGACAGCGTTACTCTGACTGTTGTGTTCCACAGAGACACAGATGACCCTGTCAACATCCACCCAGCAGCAGATGTAGAGGCCACGGCTGGCACGCTGGTGTCACTGCCCAAACAGCTGTGCCACCAGAGGTGGGTAGTCTCCAAAGCAATGATGGATGACTTGGACAAGTCTGGCCACCCCCACCAGCCCACACAACTTCTGGACCCTTGAGTTTCAAAACAAGACATATAGTAGAGTAATGGAATCAGTTTTTTAAAAGTTTTGTCATTAACTGTACTTTTATGACACTATCATATCTTTCCAGTCAGAGACAGGACTGTCTGGTGAAATAACTGCATCAGATACTCATTGGTGATGAAGACAGAAGGAAGCATCCACAGAATCACACACATCGTTTACATCATGTATGGTCTTTAATATAGGTCAGTGAATAGAAGAATAAGACAGAGTAATATGGAATTCATTTGTTTAAAATTCACAAATAGGTAAAATGATCGGAAATGGGAATTAAAACTATCTGTCCGTCTAGTGCATTTATAAACGTTGCCCAATGCAACACCTCTGAAACAGCATCCATAAACCATAAATGAATGTAGCTGTTCTTTTTCAACATGTCTCATGGTTTGACCGAAAACAAACACTAAGGAAGACCTTATAGGGGACCTGTTATCCTTTTCCCTTCTTTCTGTCATATATAAAATGTCACAGTATCAGGTGTTCATATTAAATGCGGACCAAGTTTAACATATTGAGGTAAACTGATGTAAAAGTAAACCCTGTGAGTCAACAGCTCAGACTTCAGGCTGCTCTGAACACTCCTTTTCAATGTTCTTTTTCTACTTTCATCAGCATGTTGTGCATTTCTCCTTACAGTCATCTGCTCCAGAGGCCTAGGTCTTCTTCATAAAAGCATGCTCACATTCTCACACAACAGCCTACAGGAGTAGTCTTAAAAGCATTTCATGTATTCCAGCATATTGAAAACCGAGATACTATGCAATTGTTTGGTGACAGCAGAATAGCATTTTACCAGCTACGATACCTGTAGAATCTCCTGTCAGCACAAGCTGCAGTTTCCAGCTTCATATGGCATTTCAGTCCATTCCCCACATGTACACCAAATCAGAGGGGCAAATACACTCCTCTCCAAAAGTACTGGAACAGTGAGGCCAATTCCTTTATTTTGCTGTAGACTGAAACATTTGGATTTGACATAAAACGATGAATATGAGACCAGAGATCAACAGTTCAGCTTTTTTTCGAGGTGTCTACATCTGGATCTGATACACAATATAGAAGATAGCACCTTTTGTCTGAACCCACCCATTTTTCATGTGAGCAAAAGTACTGGAACGTGACTGACAGGTGTGTTTCATTGTTCAGGTGTGTCCTATTACACTGATTATTCAAACAATAAATACCACTCAGTGTGTACCTTCAGTTTCAGATTTGGTTTTTTTTTCTGTGCAGACTGCATCTATAGTTAGAGGTGTAACCAACACGAAAGCCAGAGAGCTGTCTTTGGGGGGAAAAAAACAAGCAACTGTGAAGCTGAGAGAAAACAGAAAATCAATCAGAGCCATTGCAGAAACATTAGCCATAGCTGGTACAACCATCTGGAATGTCCTAAAGAAGACAGAAACCACTGGTGTACTAAAGAACAGACGTGGAAGGGTAGACCAATGAAACCAGCAGCAGTTGACGACAGAAAAATTGTGAGAGCTGTAAAGAAAGAACATAAAACAATTGTTAGTGACATCAGCAGGAACCTCCAGAGGGCAGGAGTGATGGCATCACAATCTACTGTTCACAGGTGACTTCACGAAGTACGAACAAAAGTACAGAGATGAGCCTCAAAAATTCTGGGACAAAATTTTATGGACTGATGAGACAAAGATGAACCTTTACCAAAGTGATGGAAAGGTTAAAGTCCCGAGAAAGAAGGGATCTGCTCATGATCCTAAACATACAAGCTCATCTGTGGAAGACAGTGGAGGTAGAAGCATGGCTTGGGCTTGCATGGCTTCTTCTGGGATGGGCTCATTGATCTTCATTGACGATGGAACACATGATGGCAGCAGCAAAATGAATACAGAAGTCTACAGAAGCATTTTATCTGCCAATTTTAAAGAAAATGAAACCAAACTGATTGGGAGATCCTTCAGCATGCAGCAAGATAACGACCCAAACTGCACCGCCAAAACAACAAAGGGTTCATCAGGGACAAGAAGTGGAACATTGTAGACCGGCCAAGTCAGTCTCCACACTTAGGGGGGTTGGAGGGTTGTTGACCTGCAGTGTTTAGGTGGTGGTTCAGGTCAAACATCCACAGGAATGTCAGGACTCAAGGTTTCCCAGCAGAGTGTTGTTCTTTACTTCACCTGTCAGTGGTCTGGATGTCGTGGCTGATCGGTGTCGAAACATTTTGATACGCTGCTTGTGACTGAAAGACTGAATCCACCTTTATGTCACATAACTAGCAAGTAATAACTAAAGCATTTACCAAGTTTTGGTAAATTGTTTCACTCTCACAGTCCAGATCAGGCTGGCACATGTGTGGATGGATCTGAGAAGACGACATTGATAATCAAGAACAAAAGATGCACAGTAGGTTCATGGTGCACTTTTGGAAACTCTATACCAGCAAACGGTGGAGGTGGAGATCACAAGCACTAGGTTCTACTCCCTTTGACATACAGGGTTAACGTTTCCATTTGGTGTTTTTATATGCTGGAAGACTCATCATGAGAAAAATAAATGTGGTTAGGGCTTTCTGTATCGTATTCTTCTTCTGAACCAGTTTCCAGTGCAACATGTTTGGCTGAATTCCTCCAACGTCGTCATTGTGCAGTGTACGGTAGTTTTATAAGGCTTGAGCAGGGTCGTAGGCGAGCTGGTGTGCTGGAGCTGCAGTGAGTGGGGAGGGGTGAAGAGAGAAGTGGAGACTTCAGAAATCTGCACATTTTAAAGAATCAACAATGTAGAGTTCCTTCTAAGCCGTTTTAAGGCTGGAATGGATTATTTTCATTGAAAAATATATAATTCTGTTCCACAGAGGTAAGTTTTTAGGGGTTTAATCAATGAACAGAGAGGGAATTTAAAGAGCCTGGAGCTAAGATTGCATGTATCAGGCTCTAACTCAGGCACTGCAGAACAGACAGTATGAAATAAATTAGGATTTTTTTGAATTGTGAATCATGCAAAGCTACTCCAGGAGTCCATGAATAAAAATATAGCACTGGAAATGAGTATAATAGGTCCCCTTTGTCAGCTTTTTGTCCTCAGTGTGTGTAGGCTACATGTCTGTCCCTTGAATCGGACTGGTTCTGAATCAGCTTGTGAACTACGGCTGAATGGTTTTTACTTCTGACTTTCAAATTTCCTGTAATTTTCTGGATCTTCGTGTCAAAGTAATGGGCTGTTGATTCCTCAATGAGCAGTTCCTGCAAAATGATGGATTAGTCCAGTAGATGAACAGGGCAGTTTTCTCTAGCAGCGGAACAGCACCTTACCTTTTAAAAGCTCACCTGTTAACTTGACACCAGTCCAGGTGATGAAGCTGGTTAACATTCTGCCACCAGTGTGCAAAGCTGCCATCACTGCAACCAATGGCTTCTATGAGGAATCTGAAATGTGAAACATATTTTAGTGTAACACTTTTTGTTGTTTGTACAATTTGATGTGTGTTTTTTCATATTTTTCTGTAGTCATTTGCTCTTTCTTTACATTAACTGTGCTGCTGAGTAGTCCATGCTCCATGTGGTCTGCATGTCCCAGGAATTTAAAGTAGTCTTGGTATGAAACTGTATCCAAACCACAGATAGAGGTGTTCATTTCTAATACTGGAAATTATTATGTAAGAAAAACCTACATCAAATTGTTTTTTTAATTCCAATCTACAGGTCTGGAAATATCTCAACCTTGCAAACGAGCGTTGGGATTTTGGGATCTGACGATTTAATAGAAAGATGCTCAAATCTATTTAATTCTGGAAATCAGAAGTGCAAAGGGCTGAGGAGGTTTGCACTCTAATTTCTCTTTGGGGACAAGGCAGGAAGCATTGTTTCTCTGTGAAACATGTCAACAAGATACGACTGAACCCAAAATGGAGGTCAGATGTACATTTGTTGAACTGCAGCCACAAAAAAGACGGATTTCAATAAAATCTAATTCAGTCATTTGCTGTTTCTCCCATGCACCACTGCAGTTAGGCCGTGGATGGCTTTTTATTGCACATTCCTTCTGTTCCAACCCCACAGCCTTACAGTGAGTATGAAGAACGTGGAGGAAAGGGGAGAAAGGGACATCTCTTCTCCTCCCATCTTTATCTGTGGCTGAATATTTTGTATGCACAGCTTCTCAAAAGCCTGTTTCCCCTCTTCAGAAGCTCGTCTAAAGCAGCTTGCTACTAAGGAGATAAGGACTTATGCTCACTGGTCCTCTTCAGGAACTGAGCCTGTGATCAGCACTTGGATACCTGAAGTGCGACTGTGGCTTGCAGACTTTGGTGGATGTGGCTTGCTGTTGTACGGCTAAAGACATGTTTCTGGCAACCATGTGTTCTCAGGGAGCGTCTGTTTTCATCTGGTTTAGAACAACAGAGCATTTGATTGAGGCTCTCAGCTCTGTTTAGTGCATGCAATATAATCCATAAATAAAAACAACATACAACTTCAGCTTTGATCACATTAATGCAAATATTTTACTAAAACAATATTTGAAGAGTTCATTTGCAAAAACAGAACTCCGTTTTTGATAAATTTTCAGAAAACTTTTTTTTATTGTTTACTTGAGATAATATCAATCAAACTGAAGTTGAGGGGATTTGACTCAGTCGAAAAAATACATGACAAAATAGAGAAAAAATAATTTTTTAGTGTTATTATAATTATTATTATCTCAAGTAAACAATAAAAAATGAGTTTTCTGAAAACAGAGTTACCTGTTTTTGCAAATGAACTCTTCATTTCATCTATGTTTAGTCATAGACTTCATATAAAAGATGGACGGAGTAAGAATGTCATCATCTGCTGGTTTGTCGACTACCACTGTGGACCCTCACGTTTGGAAATTGAGTGTTGCCGTCTTTGTTTTGTCAAACTGGACGTAACAAGCGAATGGTGAATCTGACTAGAAAAATCTGGTGATGCTGCTCCAGAAGAGATCCTGCTTAATTGCTTTTATTCCTCTAACTGGGAGCATAATTGACAAAATGAACATCATGCTGAATTCAAAAAGTCTTAAAAATAGCATCTGAGATCATAAACTCATAAGCACAGTATTTACTGAAGTAACAGATCAAGGAAGAAGAGGTATCATTTTCTCATTGACTTCTGTACACATTTAACTTCTTTTTGCAAGCAGAGGAGTCGCCCCCTGCTGGCTGTTAGAAAGAGTGCAGGTTTAAGGACTTCTACATTGTCTTCACTTTTTAAATCCATCTTTTATTTACAGTTTATTGTGTGTGTTTGAGCCTCACATCCACAAACAAACAGTGTTAAATGTAGATATATACTGATATGACATATATCCCAGGGAGACATGTTCAGTTAATACGACCTATTACATGTTTACAACTTAGCGTGGCCTTACGGCTCCAGTTCACTGGCAGAGAGAAAACCTCTGTTTCTGAACCTGCAGAATTGATGTAGTGGTTTTATCTTTTATTTGGTGTATTAAATATGTAGGCTGAGCCACCATCCTAAATAAATTATTTGTGGTCATTTTTGGTCTTGTGTATGTATGAAAATAGGTTGTAAGATGACAACATGGCTGTGTGGATAGACTTTCTATTTTTGTAAAAACAAAACTGAATTAAAAGATATCCATCTGGAAAAATATTCTTGTGGATAAATCCTTCATTGAGCAGACTAAGAGGTCTGATCCAGTATTTCCGTAGCATTAACTCCTAACACTAACTAGGTTCTTGACTTGAGGTTACCATTCCAGTCGGTGACTTGCTGGCAACACAGTGCTTTGTTTAGTTTGGAGTCACCAGTATATTTCATGATACAGGACTTGCTTGAAGACTGTAGGACAAACAGGATTATTTTTCTATAGGAGGCATGCAGAAATGGGTAGGTGTCCTCTTTTTCTTTTTGTAGGATTTGGATTGGATTTGTGGTTGTGTACTGATGCAGCCAAATATTTGTTTGTCTGCTTTGTTTTATACTGAAAGATCTCTGTACCCCAAGAGCACTTACCACACTATCCATTATACCTTATTTCAAGGAATATAACTAAATATCTGTAACTTTAAAAAAAATTTAATTGGACAAAAGATTGTAAACGGTCGGAGAAGCCTTTCTGAGCAACTGTTCAGTGACAGCTTTTGGTTCTTTGCAACAGAAACATTTTGGTCATTACCAAAAGGCACAAAGATTCAACGCCCATCTCCCTTCATATGTAATTACTCCCACTTTGGTATGCCAAATTTTACACCTGTAGGAAGAAGTGAGAAATCTTTTAATTGCATTAAAGTTTATTCCCCTGCTGGTAATAGCACTTGGGTGTGAGGAAGGTTTTATTCTGGCAGCCATACTGTTGCTCGTAACTTCCATCATCAGCATTGTCACAAAGTTGTAACCTCACTCCAAACGGGAAATGATTTAGTGGACAACTTGTATATAGAATAGCTATTGATCTACTGCACTCTCCGAAGCCCTCCTTAAAATTCACAGAGCCAATAAATACACATAAACCGCACCTGGGAAACCTTTTATTAACAACACACACAAAGTGGCTAATGGTTAATGATTTAGTGAATCCTGTAGTTATTTATGACTCTTAGCTTCCCTTATTAAAAGCAACACTTGGAAGTGAGAGGTGGTCGTAAATTAGCCATCAGAGACACAGGCGTTGGTACTGTGGTGTTTGACGAGCTGCAAACAGCAATAAAATTTATCTTTATGTCAATGAGTGTGTTCTATACCTGGCAACCTGCGCTGTCCTGTCCTTTCTGAGAGACGGAGGACTCCGGTAAGTCTCCCAGTGAGCTGTGTCTCAGATATTGGCAATCTCATCTGTGTTAACCTGAACTGGAAATAAGTTTCATCTTCCACTATGAGTGAATAAATAGAAATATCAGAATTCACCACAGCACACAGCTCTTCCTATTGCATGAGATGATATCTCCTTCTATACACTGTATTCCAATGCTGTAAAATTCCATTAGGCTGCTAAAATGACTTGTCCTCCTGCTGCAAAAGGTGGCGCCCATTTGTAGATTCTATCATCGACCGGGTGCTAACCTCAGTTTCTCAAAGCACACACTTCCACACAGACCCTCAGACACACACATGCACACGCTTGTGCACCGTTCGGCCAAGGCCATAATGATGTGCAATGTTCGGATGTTACAGGAGTTTCTTCAGATGACCAGATGGCTGTAGAGAAACAGCCTAATGGTCCAAACACCCTGGTGTCCATTAAATACATTGGAACCAGCCACGGTCTGTATCACAGTAATGACCTATAGATACTGCTGCTACTCCTGTTGCTGTCTGTAATTGGAGTCCTGGCTAGCTAGCACACATTCACGGTGGTGAACTCTGCTCTCACACACACACTGGGACTCACTGCAGGTCACCAGCGCTCATCATCTCTCCTTGTCTTGGTAAATCATATGTTTTCTGGCTATACCTTTCTGTTAATCAATGCTGGGGCTATTTGTGCACCAAGACAATGGCCCATGCAGGGATCTTAATTCATTTGTCTAATTGTCCTAATCTCATGATCTCTTGTACTTGCTGACCTCAGCAGTGACCTCCATATTGTCAGTATGTGAGTCATTATGAGCAAAGACAGTCGGAGGCGCCCCATGCCTTTGACAGTGCATTCTAGAGGGTAATTGTGAACCATATGAACAATGTAGCCTAAAGGGTATAGAAGTATTGTGGAGATAGCATCGTTGCTGCGCAGCTTATGGGATCATATGCAGCACGTTAAATAGATTAACCTTTTTTCCTCTGTGACGACATATCACTCTGTATCACCATGTCTCCTCTTCTGGCTTCCTCCTCTCTTTCACCCACCCTCCTGTCACAATCTCCTCCCTCTCTATACCTCTTATCTTATCTCTCTTCCTTTACCAACACATCCCACACTCCCCACTTTCTCTTCGCTGCTCCTCTTCTCCCCCACGTGGAAATCTTCACCCTTCAGGCTGAACATTTCAGATGGGACTGATAGCAAAGTGACATGCACAGTGTGGCCTGTCTGTTTACGACACTGCGGCCTGTCGTCTACACGGGAGACCAGCGGCTGAACGTGGTCTGGGGCGCTGAACTCTTTTCGGTGTGGCTGCCATGTGCGCTCTCTTGACAGAGAGGGATCATGCAGGAGACGTGTGGCGTTCACCTGAATATGAATGAAGCTCATTCAGTGGGAGTTTCACATCGTGTCGATGAGTCATGACTCATAATGAGGCTGATGGAGGAGAAAGCTAATGGCAGAGAATGCAGGAGCACGCAAACACACCGTAGCTGGTGTAGATTGGATACGGCGTCATGCATATTCACAAACACACGCATGAACCTGCCGCTGCGTGTCTGTCGCAGTCACTGCGGGCCACTGCAGCAAGGCGGGGTGGGGTAGGATTTCGGATTTAATTGTTTTATGGGAGAGTGACAGGCATGGAAATAGGCGGTCTCGACCCCCTCCACACACACATTCACATGCACACACACCGCCCCCTGCTCCCACAATCCCTCCAGCACAGCTCAGAGACTACTGGTACTGAGAGAGACAGTCTATTACAGAGACTGGGGAGGGCCCTGAGGTACACATATGGGAGGAAGATAACACATAGTGGTGGCAGTGGAGGGCTGTACAAGCTGCCGGCAAGTGTACATGTGTGATGATGGGTGTTGATTCTGCATGTGTGTGTGTGTGCTCAGAGGTGTTAATCCTGTGTTAATCAATGACTGTGTGTGTTGTGCTGTGCTGATTCTGGCAGCGGTGCAGATTCATGCACACGTCTGTGCGTTTCTATCCCTCTCTCTTTCTCTTAGTGTTTCTCTGCCTCACTCTCTCCCTGCCCACTCTGGCTAAGTGGAGAGAGGAACAATAAGAGGAGTGTGGGAGTAGCAAGGTGAGACTCAGATATGGAATTAAGTATGTGTTATTACTACTGGGACAGGACTCAGAGCTGCAGGCCGTCGGCAGCCTCTGCTTACTATTTTGGCTTGAAATGAAATAAAGAGCATGTGTACACCGCTGTATTGCTTAAATATTTGTATAAATAGATCATGAAAAAGTTAAGAAAGAGCTCTGAAGTTCTGCTTGTAGCAGAGAGGAGAAAATACCTGTTTACACATTACTATAAATAGATTTTTTTCCTTGATGGAGCTGCAATGTGTAGTTGGATAAAACTCCCTCAGGGTGTGAGATATTGAATGGCTTACACAGATCTTCAGTCATTTAGGAGGTTTGATGTTTCCCCCCAGATGTACTGTTTTAAAGGCCTCTCAGCATAAGGGAAGCTGGTCTGGGATCTTTCTTGACAACCCGGCAGATGGAAAGAAACAGACTGGAGATCAGGGACTGTACAGACAATACGTCAGATAAAAGGTTTGCTTTAAAAAGGACACATCAGGCTGCATGCGGCACGTGCACCTCAATCGATTATCACACAATGATGGCCATAATGAGCCTTAATCAACATTCCCTTAACATCCTCCAGCACTAATGTACCCAGCCCCACCCACCATCGCTCGCAGTTGATCAATTACTGAGCCATTATGGTGAATGTCTTGCACGGCTCCCCAGCAGCTCTGAACATGCACTGCAGTCCACTGGCTGGTCTCGACGGTGGCCGCAGCAAATGAACTTAGCGAACAATCTGAGGATCAATCCCATCACTTAGCCAATTAGACAATAGGGAGACAGACGCCCATTACCGTAAGAACCAATCGATAGTCGGAGCCAGGGGCAGAGGCGGGCTGTCTGGTCCCATGGAGCCGCCAGGGGTTTGTGTGCAGCTAATGGAGGGGAAAGGGGGCGGGGCCAGGGGGGCGTTGTGATGGACGGCTCGGACAGGCCGCTATTGGCAAGACTGGGAGGATGTTGATGCTGGGAGCTGGGATGTTGTAAACATGACAGAGAGAGCGTTGTGGGGCTGGACAGACAGACACTGGGATCAATGACAGAGAGTGCAGCCAAGTCACCAGTTGATTTTCCTCTCAGCACTTTGACAGTTCTCCTTTCACACTTCAGACAGTTTAAGTGGCTGATTCAGAACGGATCGAAAAGTTGGCTAAAATTCATTGTGTGGCAAATCACCCGATATTTCACGTTTTTCTTTATGTTGACTCATTTAGAGGCTTTTGTTGCTCTCCTTCCATCATAACACACATTAGGGCTGTTGTTTATCAGGGCTACCATTAGTGTAAAACACTGACAGATGCTGAAATAACAGGCCCAAAATGTTAATAAAGACGCTTCAGACATTCAAAAAAATCTGTCTGCGCTGTGGCTAAAATGTTTGTAAATATATACATTCAGAATGATTTCCATACAAACAAGTTGTCATATTTCTGCCTGAGAGTTGAGACTCATTGTGTACAAATGGCATGTTGGTGACAGTGTTGATCTCTGAGGCTACTGTGTGTCTGATCACAGAGCTATTCTTGGTCTGTCCTCCCACCTCCTGCTCCCACTGAGGCTACTTATGGCTCTACTCGTGTCTTCAATCCAGACTCTGTTGACAGTTTTCATAAGGCCTCTTCACATGCAGTATAACAGCAACCAAAAGTCAAGGATGTATACAGAAAAGAAGCTGGACTCCATAATGTAGGAATCTTGGAAGTCAATCAACTCATGTATCATTTAAGCGCTCTGCAGGTGATGATGTGGATGGTGGTGAAGAGGCAGAAACATCAGTGCAGGGAGCAGCTACTTAGCAATGTGTACATGCTCTGTGCTGTGAACTGGATGAACTAACTACAGAACAAAATGCTTTAGTCAACGTGAGACTTCAGAGCTGCTGCTGCAGGTTTGACGAGTTTAAGTAGTCAGACTGAGGCCACCAATGTTTAGAGAAGAAGTGTTAGAGTTTTATCTTGTTAATGTGTCCATATGGTGCTTTTTATGTGCTATTATGTGAGTGAAATAATTTCTGTGTTGCTTAAGTAGTTAAACACAGAAACTATTGCTCCTTGTCCATTCCATGCATCTCTACTTTACAAAAACATCACAGACCACTGGCTTCTTTTATCAGACCTGTTTCAGAAGCAAATTACAAACATTGTTCAATCATTCATTTTATCATTTACAGAGCATCTCAAAGATCAGATCTTCTCTTTCTCAACATGAAAAAATGCTTTTAGCGGTACAAAATGCAACTGTTTGGCAAAAACCAAAAGATAAGACCATATTAGACCTGCTTTCTCCTTTCAGTGGTTACCGGTGGTTTGATTATGGATTTTAAGTTTTCACTGACCACATTTTAATGAGCCTCATGGTCCAGCTGAACTGCTGGTTCTCGGTGAACCAGGATGCAGCGTTACATCCTTAGAGAGGGTCAAACATGGTGACCAGGACTGGAGCACCTTTCAGAGGATATAAACTCGATGACATCTCTTAAATCACTGCTCAAAATATGCCATTTGAAAATAGCTTTTTATTAACTCCAGCACACAGTCTTATTGTAAAAATCTCTCTGTGTCTTTTTTTTTTGGTTAGTACTTATTTTTACTGCAGTTTTGTTTTTAAATCTACATATATCCTTTGTTTGTGCTTCAATTCAAGCTTAATTTGCCTCAGTTCTGTATAATAATTAATAGTATTATTATTATTATAATAAATAGATTCTGATGAAAACACAGTATTTAGAACACTCAATCTATTGTAAGTTGCATCTAAAACAGAATAAACTGCATTCAGACAGATGATAGCACATTCTGATTTCTGATCATATAAAAAATACAATGAGAGCTAGAAATCATACAGTGTACATGGTGTAAAGAGTTTAATTTTTCCATTTATTGCCTATCTTATTAACATTATCATAATTTCTCTGATTTGAAAAAAAAATCCAGAACTGTTATTAAATGCATTCATTTTTAAAAGAAATAAAACTCAAAATTAAAATGTGACAAATAGACTAATAGGAAAAAAAGATTTATTTGCAATTATTATCTTTTTTCAGCAACCTCCATGCTTCTGCACTGTTAAACAACATGCCAGAGTTCAATAACGTCATATCTCTGTCTTTAATATCAACCAGACTGCCACTGATAATAAGACATGAAGATGAGAGACCAGTCATGAAAATAAATAAACTCAGCTCATGTGATATTATGCTGATGATCACATGATTATGATCCTACTACAAATCCACTGCTGAGGACTTATCAGGACTTATCCATCAGAAATGATCCAAGGAACAACTGATTAAACTATGGGGGTGTTTCTGAGTCCCATCAATTCCCGCCGCCTGCTACATATTTAGGTCACGTGATTTGGTATCCGTACATAACGTACACATGCAGAACACATGCCTGTGCTCAGTGTGAGGTCATTTAGTTTGTGGGTTCATCTATATTAAATGGACACATTCTATGTTGCTGTGATTTCTGATCACCAATAACTAATAAAAAAAAGATGCATTTTGAAAAAAAATATGATATATTTCTGACAATGCCATGTGGTGGAATGAGCAGCCTTGGAGGAGTACTGTGCTCTCTGAGTGTTTTTCTTGTTGTCAGTATGTTTCTCAAAGATTTTTGAGCTCTAGGCCATAATCAACAAAATTAGTATGGAAAAGTGTATTTCACATTACAATTTACGTGTCATGGTTTCAGAATATATTTTTATTCTTTATTGAATTAGATACCAGATAAAACTGTTTTTTACTATGTTCTAATTGATTGAGATGCACTGGTATATCCATAAGCATTCATGGTACCATCTAATAATGCCATCTCCTAGCACCTTTTGCACTCATGCAGTCCCAGATCATCACACTCCAAAGTTCTGTGCTTCACTGTCAGGACTGTTCATCCACTGTGGTAACCCTGGCCAGGATCATTTCAGATACCCCCCATCTGAGCTGGCATTTCTCATCAGATCAAAGAATGTGCTCCTAATATTCAGCAGAGTTCTTCTAATGTTCTTTAGCTAAATTTCATCTTGCAATCTTATCCCAAAGAGCAAAAAAAAAAAAAAAGTGTTTTTCTTGGATGTTGCCTATTGAGGCTGATTTTTTTTTAAACTGTCCTTCATGATGCAGACATACAGACAGACACAGTCCGTAGGTCAACAACTGAGAAGGTTCTGGTGTTTTCAGCTAATTTTCTAATTATGTTCATGTAGTTAGGTTAATTGGAAATCACAGGTTTAATCGAATTTTGTTTGTGACACAATTTTTCTAAGCTGCTTGGCTTTTGTTGCATTGAGTTTCTACTTTCGGGCCTGTATTTTTATTGTAATCTTTCTGAAGTGTTTGTCCGATTGTTCATGTGAGGAAATAGTCTGTCAGCTTAGTGCAGTTATGGAGAGGTGATACAGTTTTGAATTATCTGACACTGAAGTGATGTTGAATAGTGGTGTACTTGTATACAACAGTTAATTAAATATAAGTAGTTGATCTGTGCTGACAGATAGGATTAGGGCCATATTTACCTTAACTGATACTTTGATAGGTGAACTGTTCTCAATGTGCATTCATTTCTGTTTTGTTGCAAAATAACATACAAATCTGTGAGATTTGGGAGCTTGACTAGTAATGTGACTCTTCTCGTCATTCAGTGTATGACTTAGCATTGACTCAGTCACACACAGGTAAAAACAGTATGTTAGTGGAGGCAGCTGTTATGTGTGGGATGTCTGGTCTTTGTAATTTTCAATAATCTCATGGTCTTTTCTGAGCTTCATGTGGCAGATGTGGTGCTGAATAGTTGAGCTGCTTGTTGGTGGTGAATCGCTCCACTCTCCCAGCAGTGTCAGGCTCTCTCGCTCTGCCTCTGCCTCTCTAGCCGCAGGGCAGGATGCCCTCAGGGGTGAGATATCCACTTGGGATTACTGTTGACATCTTCTCTCGCTCTCTGTTTCTCTCTCTGCCACTGCATGACATCCATTCCTCACACTTTTATCCTTCACTCTCTCAACTTGCAATCGACCTGAAGAGTGATTGGCAAAATATTTGGTTGGTGTGTGAATGTGTGCGCGCCAACTAGAGTTTTCTGTCTAGACTATAATAATCGTATTACTGCCAGACCTATCCTGTATCTTTCAGGTGGTCTTTACACAGCACTGCTTTAGACACAACACCTGAACCAAACCCTGCATTGGGAGTCCAGCTGTCCAGTACCAGCAGTCATCCCATTAGTCTCAAATACAAATCTCGGAGTAGGGTGTGGGGGTGAATGTAAGAGCTAGCATGTACTGAAGTGTATCATGAATATCAACCACATCCACTGATAAACCAGCATAGCTTCAGTTGACCCAAACCGTCTCTGGGTGCTAAATAGTGCAACTATGACTCTCAGAGTCAGAGCGTCTGTCCTGCCTTTAATAAAAGCCTGAGAAGAAAGGAGGTGTTGAAAAAGCACATATTGGACAAAAGAACACTGAGACTTTGCACAGTCTGTGTGCTTCAAAATGGATTAGGTATTAGGGTAACACAGCCGTTAATTACTGAATGAGTATCAGTCTGTGCTGGTTTTATGGATAATCATTCAGTACAGCTGTTGTTTATTAAATCAAACCAAAGTACAACATGTAAAATGTCACTAAACTCTTCAAATATAACCTCTTAAATGTAGTTGGAGGGAGGTTAAAGGTCAGCTTATGGGCCGTTTAGATTACATACAGACCCTGTGTATTGCTAAAGCATCAACTAAGCACCGATCCTGGTTCTGTTGGAGTTCCTTCCCACTGTCATCAGCTGTTTGCTCAAAGGGAACCCAAAGGAAACCTTGGATTTGTTGAGTTTTCTTCTTTAAAAAATAGTAAAAAAAAAAAAAAAAATATATATATATATATAAATTGTTACCTTATTTTGTGAAGTCCTTTGAGAATGCATATGTTGTGAATTGGTGCTACATAAATAAAACTGTACTGAACTGAAGCCAACTGCTGACTAACCCAACACAGAATAAACCAAATCAGTACATGTACGCTGTCACAAGTTTAGCAGCCTTTGCTCAACCATGTAAATATGTTCCTGTGCTTGCTGTCTATGCTCTGTTACCAGTCCATGAAATGAAGAGGATCCTTTCTGTGCTACTTTGTTAACTTGTAGTTCTGTTGATCCATTCATGAGGATGGGTGGTGATTCTGATGGTACTGTAAATGCAGTCATTGTTGTGCACTGTCCATGTGGTGCAGACTGGAGGAAGCTCGTCATTCCTTTGTTCTTCTTGCAGAGTCACTTACTTGATTTGTTGCTCCTGTTGCTCACAAGCTGACAGTCTTTATGTCAGAATTGCTGGCATTAAATGAACTTGTTCATATAGTGCTTTTGTACTACCATTCAGACTACCAGTGGAAAATCAACTGACCACAAGTCTTTTTCAGTGGAAGCAATATGAAGCTACAAACTGGGCAAGGGCAGTCCTGGTGACGTCGAGTTAGATTTAGAAGAAGTGCCTGGAGGTCCGGTGTGATTCTGTAAATTTCAAAGTAAAAGTTCAGTTTAAATCACACAAAGTTGTTTCTGATCTCTACGCTGTTGATGTCCTTTGATTTGTACATGCTATCCATCAACACCATCCAAACACAGTGGGAAGTTCTAAATAAACCAGAAGTTTAGTTCTATGTCTGCTCACTGTGCAACAAACTGTGACTGTAGGTTACTCCACTGTTACACCACATGAATAATCACTGATGCTGTGCTGCATCCACATCTGTAACTAGCTGCTGTACTTTGCTGTAAAGGTCCTGTAAAAAGTGTAAAGTCAGAAGGCAGTAAGCTTTTCAGAGACATCTCCCATTTTGTTTTTCTGTGTTTTTTGTGACACGTCTAGGCTGAAGATCAACTGATACTTAATATCAGTGGTTTTGTGTGTGCATCCGATGTCTACATTCAGATGTATTTATATATTCATAAGGAAGTAAAAGCCAAACACTACGATCTCGCAAATGTTTTTAATAGTTTAAAGATTCATCCTAGTTTAACTTACTACAAGAGCTTTGGTGACTCGTCATGCTACACAGTGGGAAATAAAATGTCCTCTTAACTGTAACCCTGTGTGGATTTTTTTCCAGGTGCTCTGGTTCCTCCCCCACTCCAAAGACATGCATGGTAGCATAAATGGTTTGAATTGGTCATAGACAACCCGGTCTCACGGGGATTCGTGAAACTGTCACGTAAGTTTTAGTTTCGGTTTCGTGCGCACCAACACGATTTCGTCATGTTTTTCGTGCCGCTCACCACGAAATGTTTTTCACTGTGGTAATCACATCTGAAAGTGGTTTATACCGGCGGATTCATGACGATCTAAGCTGTCCATCGGCGTATACTGCTTGTGTGATCGCGTTTGCGGCCGCCGGACATTCTTGAAATTCCTATGCAAATTGGTAAGTGTACCACCGGCTTATGGTTAGGTTATGGTTATGGTTATGGTTAGGGTTATGTTTAGGAACGATGTCATGCAAAATATAGCGTTGGATTCGCCACGGTTTTACATTAAAAATATAATATACACATTCTTTTGAAATACGTTCTGAGTGGCACGAAAAGTCCGCCGTTTAAAATACATTGGTGCGCATTTCGTGGTGAGCGGCACGAAAAACATGACGAAATCGTGTTGGTGCGCACGAAACCGAAACTAAAACTTACGTGACAGTTTCACGAATCCTCGTGAGATCGGGCTGTCATAGATCAGAGTTAGAAGTTGTCTGTCTGTCTGTTGGCTCAGTGATGAACCTGTTCAGATCATGTCTGAATCGTAATATAAGGATTAATCATGCTGAAGGGAAGTCCTTCTTAACCAGATTGTGAGCAGCTACATTTTAATGTAAAACATTCAAATCTAGACTGATCAGATTTAAAATTATATGTTCACTTTTAAGGGCTGCACAGTGGCTTGGAAGTCAGCACTGTTTTCTTGCAGCTAAAAGATCCACAGTTCGCGTCCTGCCTTCGTGGGATCTTTCTGCATGGAGTCTCCATGTTCTCCTGTACATGTGTGGGTTAACGGATAGATGGATGTTCATTGTGTATATGGCATGACAACGTATTTGACCACAGACCTGCAGGGATGATTGCAGTGACAAACTAGAGAAGCACTCGGAGAGCGCAGACCTCCGCCATGCCATCTGTTTGTCTGTCTGTCTGTCTGTTTGTTTGTCTGTTAACAGCATAACTCAAAAAGTCTGGCGGCCATCTCTCAATTGTCCTGAGACCTTCAAAAAAATCCTGGATCCAGACGGTGATCCGGATCACCTCCAAAATCTAATCGATTGTTACTTTTGCTCTTCCAGACATCCTGTAAAAATTTGGTGAAAATCTGTCCCTGACTTTTTGAGTTATGCTGTTAACAGACAAACAAACAAACAGACAAACAAACTCCGGTGATTACATAACCTCCTGGCGGAGGTAACAAAATTGCATACTATTATGCACAGAGAGATGTTAGAAGGATCTTTAAAATGTAGAAAGTGTATTGAAAGGTAAATTTAACTCAAAAAGAACACAATATGCTCTTGGCAACATATTTAAGCTACTGTATACTTACTGTGGATGTCAGAGACAGTAATGAGTTTCCTCTGAGGAAAACTGCCCGCTGTCAGCGGACATGATGGGGAGAGACCCGTGTTTGAAGAAGATGAAAATGCTGACTGTGATTGGTCCATCCCTGCAGATGCACCTGGCCACAAAAACGCTAAAGTGTGCTTGATACGTCCCCAGTGCACCAGGCAGGATGCACTAGTCTGTGACCTCAGCTGTGCTGCAGGGTCCATGAAGGTTGGCTACACAGTTTTGGTGCACAGTGAGGAATTAATACTGACATTTCAGCTGAGCTCACTTTTCCTTTCACTTCCAAATAATGGTTTACATAATCTGACTTGTTTACAGCCTGTAGCGTAAGTACTAGTTGCACTCGGCTGCTTTAGCATTGTATTTTAAGACTCATGATGGACAGCTTAGAGGGTCCAAATCAATGCAGTAAAGATTTTGTCTTTTTTTTTTTCCACACATTCTTTATCCTCATTAAACTTTACACCAGCATTACCAGATGAACCACAGGCGGTTTGGGGGTTCTATGTTAGTTGTGAAAACAGACTACAGGGTGCTGTATGCTTTTCTCCATAATCATCAATTCATGGGTTCACCGACGGGTCCACAGACAGCTGAAAACTCAAACAAGTGGATTTGTACTGTACTCTCTTCTATCCATACTCCAGCAGATGGTAAACATATACTGATACATTTCACACGCTCAAAAACATGATAGTGACCCCCTGACAGCAGAAAGAGGAGCTTTGTCTGGAGTGTTCAGGGTTTCCAGTTCTGTGTGATAAAATCAGTGCGATGCTTCACTAACTGGCAAAACTGGAATCAAGACACAGGTGCCAGGTGGTGGTAGGCAGTACAGCATGTGTGCCATATTGGCAAATGTGCATGTAGTAATTAGGAGTCACTTTAGTAGGATTTGGATATAAATAGGTATTTTCTTATAAATCATTTTTATTGAAAGATAATATTCTTGTAGTTTGCCTGGAAAAGTTCTACCCCTCCGAGCAGACAAGAAATTCATCCTGCTGCAAAACCTCGAAAGTAGCTCAGTTCTGCAACACAACTGTGGTCCAACCCTGACTGTGCTTTACTGGACTACATGAAAGAGACAGAAAATGTCAGAAAACAGTGCATGTAACGGCTTAACAAGAGCAGGACCAAGGATGTGTAGCGAAATACAATCCACAGATCTACAAAGACACGGGCAGAGAAAGACATTAATGTGTCACATGGAACGTCTTCTCATTCTATGTACCTGCTTGCAATATCAGCATTTTGTCCACAGCCTATTTATTGATATTTTCTATAACCTTTGATCATAACAATACTGGCAAGGTGAAAAGGATGAGGGTAAATATGTGATGTACATGGGAAAAGAAGAGATACACTTTACTGGTTGGATTGAAAAAAATTTGATTTTTTTAGACAACTTTAACATTGCAAACTCAAGGTAATAATGAAAAATAGGCAAAACCAATCCACCTAATATTAAATCTTGGATACGCGGATAGTTTTAAGTGTGTTTATTCCAACAAGATTGCTTCAGTCCCTAAATGTTAAAGATGGTGCACAACCCTGCTGAGCTTTACAGGGGAATTAAGTTGTTAGCAATTCCAACTGACAAACTTTTCCATCAGGATGTTGATTTAACCGGGCTGGAATATTTACAACCGATGAGTAAGAGTATAGGTATCCATGGCATTGGCAGGCAGACATTACATAGATCAGCAATGCAACAACAGGAAAAGTAAGAAAACACCTACAACACTCAATTCATAGAACTCTGATCTGTATCCCACCTCAGCATGAACACCTACCCAACTGAGATGCATGAAAAAAAAACTCCTTAGCCACAAATCATTTGGAGTGACCTATTATAGGTTCAACAGCAACTCAATAGTGATACCTCAGATTAAATGTGACTTGTCGATAATTGAGAGACATGCATTGTACAATCTAAGCTTCTCCAGCTTCATGCAAAATTAGACTCTGGACATGGAAGACGTGTGTCCTTGCAGCAAAGAGTCAAGATGGGCTCTGTGTTTGGGTGTCTTTTGCAGGGTTCTGTGGTCAAGTAGAGGTTCAGTGGCAGCAGGTCCTGGAGTAGCTGTACATTTGGATCAGCTGCATCCATCATGCATATGGTATTCCTTCTGGATCTCCAGATTCTCACAAATGTCCTCCAGAAGTTCCCATCAGTGCTAACTGGAGCTTCTGACTGGTTTATCCTTGTACTGTGGTCTGTGGACATGTAAATTCTTGCACCATCACCTCATCAGCATTCTCTCTACACTGAAGTGGTTCAGCTGAGTTTTTTTTTCTATTCTTGTCTGTCAGATATTTTATAGTGGACAGGGTATGGTTTGCTTTAACTAGATGTGTTAGTTGACTGCTGCTCATTGTGTTGGACATTATACAACTGGTGATGAAAAACTTCTCTCATTCTTTGCCTATAAAAGTTGAAAACCATACCTGATTTGAATATGGCTGCCATACGCATTAGTGCAATCTTCTTTTGCAATGACCCAGATGATTGTGAAATCTGCAGAGCCAGAGTGTCGTGGCCTGAGGACCCAATCAGGAACCCGCCAGCCCCTAATCAGTGCTTTTATGGATGACCTGACAGTCACTACTGAGTTATAAATGAGATCACTGGCAGAAAGAAGACCAAAGAAGGACAAGTGGCTGGTGCAAGTCCCAAGGAGAGTTAAGACATGGTACAACCATTTCCGAAACCTACTTGGCTCATCACCAAATACTGACACTTGAGAAGATGTTGACATGGTCTTAACAGAATGCAGCATTAGTGACGGCCCCTTCTCGCCAGAAGAATATACCAAGTCAAGATCTCACTAAAGCAGGGAAAGAGTTCTGGCCCTGATGAAATTCCCCCTGAGGTTCTTAAGAACTGTGACCTGGACAACCTCATATTGGACATATGCAACCAGGCTCTGATCAATGGCAGTAAACCAGACCTCTGGTCACTCTCCTGCATTGCTCCGATTCCAAAGTCGGGTGACCTGTCCAAAACCGACAACTACAGAGGTATTAGTTTGACCTGCATAATAGCAAAGATGTACAACCGCATGATATTCAACAGAATCAGGCCTGCAATAGATCCCCAGCTTAGGACAAACCAAAATGGATTCAGGCTAAAGAGAACAACTGTCGCCCAAATTGTGGCCTTGAGAAGAATAATAGAAGGGGTGAAAGAGAAAAACCTACCGGCTGTTCATCGACTTTAAGAAAGCTTTTGATTCGATCAATCAAAGCAAAATGTTTAAGATCCTGAAGGCATATGGTATCCCACCAAACATGCTGAATGCAATTGAGAGTATGTATACCAACACGAGAGCTAAAGTGAGAACACCAGATGGGGAGACAGAGGAATTTGAAATCAAGGCAGGTGTACTACAAGGGGATACTCTGGCGCCATTTCTTTTTATCATTGTCTTGGATTATGCACTGCGCCGAGCTATAAGTGGTAAGGAGGACAAGCTGGGATTCACACTTACCCCAAGAAGGTCTCCCACAGTCCGTAAAAAAGTAATTACCGACCTTGACTTTGCGGACGATATCTGCCTCCTGAGTGATAATATCCAGCAGGCACAGCAGCTGCTTTCACTCGTCGAAACCGAGTGCAACAGGGTGGGACTGGCACTTAATGCAAGAAAAACTGAGGTGATTACATACAACATCAAAGACCACCTTCATCTCAGAACGACCTCTGGGGCAGAACTTAAAGAAGAAGAAGTGTGGAGGACTTTAACTATCTAGGATCATGGGTCGAATCCACAGAAAAAGACCTGAAAATCAGAAAGGCACTCGCTTGGCAGGTGCTCAACAAGATGAGGTGCATCTGGAAGTTTAGGATGTCGCGGGATACCAAAGTCTGCCTCTTTCGGGCGACCGTGGAATCAGTTCTACTCTACGGATGCGAGGCTTGGACAATGACATCGGCCTTAGAGAAATCCCTTAGTGGTTGCTATATCCATATGTTGAGGGCAGCCCTCGATATAAAGTGGTTTCATCACGTGCTGAACAGCGAGCTATATAAGGGAATAAACAAAGTTGGAGACACAGTGGCTGGTCGGAGAATGCAGCTGGCAGGGCATTGCTTTCGTCACAAGGAATTACCTGCCAGTGACCTTATCCTTTGGGCACCAATGTATGGGAATAGGACAAGAGGGCAGAGAAGAATAAATTACATCGAAATATTGAAGAGGGATACTGGAGTCGAGAGTGAAGGGGAGCTGGCCACGTGTATGATGGACTGCGATGTCTGGAGTATCCTTGTTGGAGCCCGGCTGAGGCCGCCATAGTAGTAGTAGTAGTAGTAGTGAGCTCCTGTCCAAAAGCGCTCGGCCAAGGCCGTTACACCTGGCGCCACAACCAGGTGTTGAAACCTATTGCAGAAGCCATCAGCAAAGGTATCAGCAGACAAGTGTTCAACACTACCAGCATGATCGCTTTTGTCAAAGCAGGAACCCAGCCAAAGTCAGGTCACAAGAAATCACCAGCAGGGATACTGGCAACTGCCAAGGACTGGCAGCTGTCTGTAGACCTAGAGGGGCAGCTGAAGTTCTCCCAGCACATAGTCAGAACCACCCTGAGGCCAGACATCCTTCTGGTCTCAGAGAGCACAAGGAACATCATCATCATGGAGCTGACGATGCCATGGGAGGACCGTCTGGGGGAGGCCCATGAAAGGAAGAGGACCAAGTATGAAGATCTGGTCATCGACTGTCGTACGCAGGGCTGGAAGGCAAGGTGTATGCCCATCGAAGTTGGCAGCAGAGGTTTTGTGGGGCAATCTCTCCACAAAACCCTAAGTGCCTTGGGCATCACGGGAATGGCAAGGAGCAGAGCCATCAAGAACATCACTGAAGCAGCGGAGAAAGCTTCGAGATGGCTCTGGATCCGGAGAGGAGAACCATGAGGGGGAAGCGAATGCTACCTGTACACAAGCTGCGGCTTCATCAACCGCAGCTGGGTCGCCTGGGTGAGGGTGCCTAATGTTGAAAGACCTGAAACACCCTATGACCCCAGGATACATTACTGATGATGTGTACAGGTGCATCAGAATCATCTGGTGTTTTTAAGAACTAAGTCTTTCTGAAACACTCATTGAAAGGCCTCATGTAAACATGTCAAGCACCATCTGCAACGAGTGTAAATCTCCTACACTGTGTCAAAAACTCTGCAACTTCAATTTCATCTTGGGGAAGAGGCAGACATCACAGGGAGTGAAATCTAGCAAGTAGGTCAGGTGTGGAGCGATGATTCTGTTATGTCTAACCCTGAGGAACTAATTCCCAGTGTACAACCATGTGAATGGAAAAGAAAACAAAAAGCGTTCTCCTGGTGCTCCTGACCTCATGTGGCCTGTCTGCTTTTATAGAGCGTAGGTTCTTCCACTGTGAAAACTGTTGTTTCTTCTCTTGGAGGTAGCAGCAGACCCACCTCTCATCACCGGTGATCATTCTCCACATGAAGATTGGCTCATCTCTGCCCTCCTACCGGTGGTGTTAATAGCACGGTGCCATGCAGTCTCCTGACTCATGACAGTCACTGCTCACACATTCTGCATGCACATCACAATGATTGGCTCCGTGCACATGCTCCACTTGAACTTTTTGGTCACCCTTCATATGGTTTTATCAGGCGTCAAATGTCTGTTTCAAATTGCAGACAATCTGGTACAGGTCTTACTTCCTTGACCTGATAAAACTGCAAAACAAAACAAACCTTTTACAAAAGAACTGTCACATTAAATATAATTTATTTTTTTCACATAGAGTTTATCTTTGCTGTATCTCCTGCTGCAGTACACTGCCAGAGAAATGGACAAACAGACTCTATGGTTGTGTAGGTTGAAGGCCTTACTTACTTAAAAGACTTTCAGTTACTAATGAGTTTTTCTGTAAAGTCTCAGAAATGGAAACAGTCGATCAGAAGGCAATATGTGATGTCAAACAATAAACTCAATGACCAATGACCACATCTTCTCTAAAAAGTTTGTCCTTATGTATCATAATTATTTGTTACTTAATTAAACAAATTCCCCCGTCTTTTCATACATGTCTGTGCCTCAGTGCCTACTTTACTTTTTTTCTGCTGTTTGAAGTAGTGGACACCAATTCAGAGGGAGCTCAGAAGTAACAGCATCCAAGTTAAAGCTCAAATCATGAAGACAAATCGGTAAAGGTGGGCGATTTCGATGCAGCAGCTGATTACCTTTCCACCACACTCGCGCCCAGTCATTTCTCCCTTCAAACTAGCATGATGCTCCTCCCTTTTCTCATTTCAGCTGCAAAGGGGAGGCTCAGCCGGATGGAGGAAGGTGGGGAAACCGTCTATCAGAGGCGGGCTGAGCTGGGGACACGGCCCATAAGGAGCAGCATGAAGCCCCACAAGTTATTACCCCTGCTACCCAGGCCCATTTTGTCTTCATCAATTCTTAAACTCATAAGACTCCCTGCCTCTCTCCTTTTCCAAATTGTACCATCTATCAAGCCCGGCGCTACTCTGCTGCCTCTTCCTTCTTCCTCTCTGTGCTTCTCTTTCTTGTGCTTCTGTTGTTCTGACGGCAGAACAAGGCAGTGTCACGGCAATTCTGAAATTATCCCCAGGCGTGAGGTTTTCTTTTGATACAGGTGTTAATGACTCCACAAACCCCACATGGTCTTTCTTTCTTTCTTTCTTTCTTTCTTGTTCCCCTTTCTAACCTCACCAACCCCTCCTATTCCTAAAATCTCCTGTTCCCTTGATCCCTCTCTCCATCTTACTTTATCTCCCTCCCTCCACTTTATCATCTTCCAGCCCTCCTCCCCTCCTCTCCTCATCTCTCTCTCCAGCGTGTCTTTCTTTTATCTCCTCCGTCTCGCTGCTGGTTTCTTATTGTGGTGGACCGACTGGACCTCTTTCTTTCTCCCTCTTCCCATCTCTTTCTCTCCATCTCTCTAATTATGTGCAGAGACAAAGGCGTCTGATTTTCCCTCCTCCCACTCAGAGCTGTCAGGCCTGGTGTAGGAGAGAGTTAATTTCACACTTACTGCATGCTTTAATTAAAAAGGGGTGAGGGGGGGTGGGAGATGGGAGAAAAAACAAGCATGCGCTCAGTAACACAAAGGGTGGACTCTGCATGCGTGTTGATGGTTGCAAACACGCGTCATGTTTGTGCCTACAGGTATGTGCATGCAGTCCTCAGCCAGCTGTGTGTGTTTTTATATTTTTAGCTGCGTAGGTGTGTGCCTTAACACGAGCAGAGTTTGCGTCTTTACTCCTCAGGTGGAAGACACACGTTCCGTCTCCTCTCCCTCAACAGCAACATCAGGCTGTATTTTTAGCTGGGGGATTTAATGAGGAATCAATAGGGCTGTAATAGCTTGTTGGGGTGGCGGGGTGGGCTGCAGCCCCATTCTGCTACACACACACACACACACACACACACACACACACACACACACACACACACACACACACACACACACGCAAACACACACACACACACGCAAACACACGCAAACACACGCAAACACACACACACTGCTTTTATCCTGACAACAGCTCACACATACTTGAGCACAGCCAAAAACAAACAGCACATGCACGGCACTCATAAATACAGATACGAGATCAGGAAAGATACTCACACTGCACAGCACCACCCCCTCCCCCAAAATCATTCTCTCTACGACAGCACATGATAACCCTTGTTAAGCTATTGAGATATGGATGATAGTGGTTACACCCACCATTGTCAAATCAGGTAATTTATCATCCTCATCCACTGCATGTAGAAGCGAGACAGTGATCTCAGCAAGACGTGCACTATCTCACATATCCCTCTTCACTGACTGGTCATTGGAATCTTTGGTGATATGATATGCAAACAACACCGTTACCCAATTCCTTTGTTTCTCAGGTTGGCTTTGCATTATTTATTCACCCCCACCTACAGAGGATACACTAGGGGAACGATTTTGTGAGGGAAGAAGACTCTTGTGGCTGCGTGCATGCCTAATGAGGATGTGTGTGTGTTTATACATATGTGTTTGTATAGACTTGCAGATGTGTTTGACTTTGTGTTGGATTTGATTAATACATTGCTGGAATGTCCAAAGCCGCATGTATTCTCAGCTCTAGTGTTACATAACTCCACAAGTTCAGAGTCAGGCAGTCATTTCATGGCTTCCAAAGTTGTTCCACCATAAATCCTGTGCCAGTATGCTGTGTAATGTATGACTGCTTGCACCTCTACATATATGTTATGTGATTTGCACATGTAGGAGCAAACGCACATATATATATACAGGTACATCCACCATTTACAAGTGTAAGTGCCTGCGAGTAGTGTCTGTGTGTTGGTTGTGTGTGTGTGGACTGTGTGCATGAGTGAAGATAGAATATAGCTATTAGCCTTAGTGTATGGAAACAGTGTGTTCTTGAAGCTGCCATGTTGAATAGGCACATCGAGCGTAGGCTCTGAATTGTAAATCTATAAAATGTTACCTGCTTCTGCATGTCAGAAGTCTAGCCTGCAAATGTAGATGGATTAAGGCAGCAAAAACGTGAGTAAACAAATTGCTGTCTTTGGAATGGATTTATGTGTTTATGTCGCCTCTATCTTGTCTGGTTGAATCCAAGACATTCCAAGTAGGGGAAGCAGGGTGGAGTAGGGGGGACAGACACTTGAAACCTGAAACCTACAAACAGTAGCTAACGTACACAGCATCATCTGTAGCAGACAAAGTTCACTGAACACATTTCACCTTTTTTTACAAAAATTATATATAAAGTGAACTAAAATGGGAAAACATTAAGAAAACAAGTCAAGCAGTCAGAGAGCAGTCCTCCTCCAAGGCTGCTCATTCCACATATGGCATTGACAGAAATGCAGCATTTGTTTATTAGTTATTGATGATCAGAAATCACGGCACCATAGAATGTGTCCATGTAATATAGATTTACCCACAAACAAAATGACCTTGAGCTGAGCACAGGCATGTGTTCTGCATGTGTATGTTATGATACTGAATCACGTGACCTAAATATGTAGCGGGTGGCAAGAATTGATGGGACTCTGAAACACCCCCAGAATTTAATCAGCTGTTCTTTGCATAATTTCTGATGGATAAGTCCTGATAAGCCCTCAAGGGTGGTTTTATAGTAGGATCACAATCATGTGATCGTCAGCAGGCAGCTGATGTAGTGTTCACTTGTTGTCATGGTTACAGTGACGCCATACTGCTATCTGGCAATGATACAGAAATCTTTAACGAATCTGTGGATCCATACTATAAGCTGCATCACTGCTAAAATCTGATCAGTTGATACTTGTGTCATCTCTGACCTTCACTGAAACTTTCATCCAAATCCGTTGGTCCGTTTTTGAGTAATGTTGCTAACAGACATAAAGACAGACAAACCAACACTAATCGTCACGGAACTCTGCCACCTACCTCGACAGAATAACAAATATCTACTTTAAAACTTGATATAAGAACTATTTGAACGTTAACTGAATAACAACCTCTAAGTATGCTAACACAAAAATGCAAAGTTAAAGCAAACTAACATGCTAACAGAAAAACTGCCTGTGAAAAATATATTGCACTAGACTTTACTGACAAATGATGGTGTGATTCTTACTCAGTGTTCTTTCAATTCTAACCTGGCAATAGCCAGATTAATAATTGTGTAGTACTTGATAGTACTCCACAATATCAATCTGGGACCGCTCCATGTAAATCCGTTCGGAGGAAAGAGGCACGGATTGGACAATGCAACAGTATGTCCCGCCTCTGACAGGTTTGTTTTTAGCCAATCGCGGGATCTTCACAACGAGCGGAGCACACTGGTAGATTAAACTCTTACCAAAACCCGTAGGTAAAAAAACATAAACATCTTTACCATCCAGAAATGCGCAAAGCGCCTCTCGTTGTTCTTCCTTCAAAGAAGCGATAGGAGATTCAGCTAAAACTGACTTAATAGCAGCATCTACACGATCATTGTCCTCGTTGCCATGTTTGTTTTGATCTACTGGCGCTTGGTGTCGTCTTCACACCCGGATATCCCGCCCATTCTTCCGCCCCACACACGAATACTGCTGCGTGATTGGCCCGAACCAACTTGGTGCTGTACGAAAAGTGAAGGCGGGAGCGGAGCAAGATGGTTTCTTGAGAGATTTGTGAACTCACAAATATCGCGAGAAATCAACTTGCTGGCAAGGTTATTTCAATTCCAGTTCACTAGTGAATGTCCCTCCTGGCCTTCCTCTTCCATTTTTTTTCAAATTCTATTTGAGGCCTAATATCTACTGACTTGTAGGATGATTTTCAAAGGGCCACAGCGCTCTCTGATTAGAAGGAGTGAATGTAGTTCCTGACATCATAACAGCTTGTTGGAAAACTGTGCTGACTTGGTTTTTCTAGAGGAGTCGATAGTTTGAATGGGAGTCTATTGGAGCCAGAGCCTAGTGACCTGTAGTGGTATGTAGCGGGGGATTCCAGTTCTGAGTATTGATTCTGGTTAACAACTGCTGGCTTTTTCACTTTAATTGGCAAATAACATGTTTCAGTTCAAATCATTTCGTTCTTCCAGCTACAAATATGTGAGAAATTGACACCTTTCCTAATAATTTGCCTGAATCATTTAAAAATATTTTTAATAATTTTAAGGTTTGCCTGGACAAACAAGAAATCAGTAGGTGTTACTTTGTGTTCTGGGTGTTTGTGTGACAACATTTTTCACAATTTTTACAATATAGAAAATAATCTGAAAATTAATCTGTAATGAAAATAATCTTAACTCCAATCAGCAGCAGGAGTAGAGTCCTGTCCTTACATTACTGCACGAGTAATAGAAATATAAGTTGGATATAAGTTTGTAGCAGCAATTAAGGTGATTGTTACAGGACACAATTTGTGCGATTTACCTGCTAATAAAGCAATAGAGCAATGTTAAACTCAATTTAATGAGATAAAGGCATTAGGAGATAGGGAGACGTGTGCATTCTACCTGGCTAATGGTGCAGATATACAGTTGGTGTTTGCAGTTCATCAAATTTAAGTAAAAATTGAATGAATCTGTTCAGGCACCAATAAGCAGAACTGGAAACTGTCTTTTGCATGATCCAAGTGGTCTCACTTGTTAAGGTCCTTCAGCACTGGCTTCAATTTCAGTGCTGTGGTTGTCACGACTTGATTAAACCTTGAACTGGAGTAGAGGGAAGGACAACATGTGGGTCTTCAGATACGTGCTGAAGGTTCAGCGCAGCTCAAATTACATCATTTCTTTGGATTAGAATGACTCCCTTTCCATAATCATCAAAAAATATGACTGTACTATGATCAGCACAGTTTCCTAAGGAGTTAGGACACTTGTGAGGCACTGCTCTGTGCTAACATCTATGGTCGATGCAGAGAGTACTTTGCCCTCCAGATTTAAGTGAAAAAAATCTGCCAATATTATGTACATGCATATTTTAAAACTGCCAAAAAAGACCACAACCTGTCTAATGTTAATCATCTCACATAACTGTTGCACTGGTTTCTTCTATGTAAGTAACATTTGACAAAAAAAAAAAAAAACAACAATTAAAAACAAAGAAATGTAAAACTGAACTATGTATTTCTTAAAAACTTCATCACCAGCCTGACATGGTCAATTTTAAAAACAAAAACAAAACAAAGCAAAAACGTGACTCTTCCTGAATGGTAGCATGAAGGAAGCTGATAAAAGAATTTTACAAACAATAGACAGTGTACTGAGTGATTAAACATGTTTTGAGTGTCATAAAGGGTTTGCAGAATTAATTTCCAGTGTCCAGCAACAAATGAGGCAACTGACCTCCGATCTCCAGGGGTTCCAAAAGCCCTATGTTTATAATGTAGTAACTGGACTAAATGCTGATTTGTATGAGGATATACACTAATACATATTTTTAAAAATATGCTAACGCTGAAATAACTCCCCCATTGTGGCAGCTATTACCAAATTGCTGTAAAGAAACTTTCTAAATTTAAGATTGTTATTTGAATTGATGTTGTTCCAACGTAGATATTCCCAAATAAATTTGTGTATAATCAAGTTACCAGTGTGATTTGAGACATGTTCAGCCTTTGACCATTTAGTATTCCACTGTGGGAGTATTGGTTTGTAACTGGAGCTACAGGGAAATTTTAGTAAAGCTTCCATGTGTAGTTTACTGACTGTGAGATTGGAGGATGAGTAGTTACACAGTGCAATGAGCTGGGGTCAGCAGGAGCCATATTAAGTTAATTCATCCATGGTGACAGGGCTGTTCAGACTGGACATTATCATCCATCCATCATCTATACACCGCTTATTAGGATCACAGGGGCTAGAGTCTATCCCAGCTGACTTAGGGGGAAGGCAGGAGACACCTGGACAGCTAACAGTCTATCACAGGGCTACACATAGAGACAAATAATCACACTCACATTCACACCTACAGACAATTTAGAATCACTAATTAACCTCAGCATGTTTCTGGACTGTGGGAGGAAGCTGGAGAACCTGGAGAAAAGCCACACATGCACAAGAGAACATGGAGGCTCCATGCAGAAAGATCCCAGGCAGGCCGGGACACAAACCAGGGATCCTCTAGCTGTGAGGCAACAGAACTAACCACCAAGCCACTGTGCAGCCCTGGATATTATCAATTTGTAAAAAAAAAATCCTGAAAAAGTTGACCTTGCCTCTCTTGGATTCATAAGCATCCACAGAACAACTGATAAATTAACTGTCATGCAAAATTCTGCAGTCAATTAAACACTAGTGCACAATGTCAACTTGTTCTCCTTCCTGTGGTTTCAAAAACTGGCTTTCTGTGACTCGGGTTGTGTTTTTTGGTTAGACTAACTTGGATAGGTCCAATGAAAAACCATCATTTGGGTCAAAAGACACCTCCCGCAGGAATCAAGGTAAACCTGTTACCTGAACAGTCTCGTGGTGTCTATTTTTGCCATTCACAGACCTTAATAAGTGTAGTAGACTCCCCTGTGTGTTGACAAATGATGCTTAAGACTACTAAGTGCACCAAATGTTACGCCACAGGGTCCTGTGATGAATTGGTAGTGAGAGTGAGCCTGTGATGTACAAATGTAGGTGCTGAAGTATGCTGAGGTCAGATTCATCATGTTGAACAACTGATTAGAGAGGTTCCTCTCGTTATTTTCTAAGAGGTATGTTGAGCACAACTCGCTAACAGCTACACCGCTGAAGAGGTCTGTGTCACACATGGACAACAGCTGGAGCAGTACACCCCCATTCCTTACCTATAACATGAACCAGGCAGCCGGCAGATATTAGAATAAGCTCAGGGAGAGGCGTGCTGATTCCAATTAGCAGTCTGTTGTTTCACACTGTGGGCGATGGAGCTTGTTATTCCAAGCGTGGAGAGAGTCTGAGGAGCACTGCTCCATGGCTCCCACCGTGCAATCAGCCTCTATGACTCTTTCGTACCCACCAAGCACTGATTGCTTCATTCATCTGCCGCGATTCTCACTCTGTGAGGTGCTGCAGAGGTACATTTGTTAAGAACTGTCTTGGACACCCGTGGAAGAAGGTATGAAATGGCCTGACTTGAGGGCTGATGTAATGCCATCGCTGAGAGCTATATAGCCATGATGATCCTGGCAGGGAAAGGGTTAGACCCAGAAAAATAATCACAGTTTCTCTGTGCAATCATAATTTAGGGTATGAGTACTAATGCTATATTATAGGCAGTAATTATATGCCTTGATTAAAAACTAGGGGATTACAATGGAGGATTCAATTGCACGCTGATGATGCCGACTCTTTGTTTTTCTCTTTCCCTGCTCCATGTATCAAGGGATTTGGAGAGGAATCCAGGTGCTGCATCTAAAACAACTTGATTGTGTGCTTGTCAAATAATTGTGTTTGGGTGGATCTGATTGTTCTTCAAAGGAAATTATTTTAACTAAACCCACTTCCAAGACTGCACAGCATTTTTATCTCTGGATTGGTATGCATGTGCGTGTGACATGTTAATATTTGTCAGTATGCCTTTCAGATGACTGTCACAAATCCAATAATCTACAGCTGAGTGTTGAACAAAATTCAAAAATGATCAGTCTGTCTTTTATATCCCACCACAGTATGTCAGTCAGTGGCATCAAGCTTTGTTTCAAAATATAAATTTAGGAAAAATCATAATAATAAGGAATCATAAGCTTCAACAACAAATGGATGCAATTTAAGTGCATAAATGGAACAGCATTTTAGCATTTTGCTTTTATGCTGTCTTTCCAAGAGAGAGATAAAAATCTAAAGCTGACACACTGCATATCACTTTGTGCATCAGTCGAAACAATGACAGTTTGTTGCTTTATTGGTGACAAGCTGAGACAATTTCTTGATAAATAGAAATTTATCTATCGGCCAAGTGATTTGGTGCAGCAAATCTACTAGTGAGCTGCTTAGCGGTAAATGGGAGTATTTTTTGCCCATAAGCAGCTTGTTCTTAAAAGTTGTCCCCAGATATATTTAGATGTACACTATCATTTAAACGTTTGGGGTCATCCGGACAATTCCATGTTTTCCATGAAAACTCCCACTTTTATCCATGTGCTAACATAACTACAAGGGTTTCTAATCATCAGTTAGTCTTTCAACACCATTAGCTAACACAATGTAGCATTAGAACACAGGAGTGATGGTTGCTGGAAATGTACCCCTATGGAGATATAATGGCATCTATATGCCTGAGGGGGAAAAAAAACTGAAAAAATCTAAATAGCCACCATAAGAGGTTGAATTCTCTAGATGCTTAAGAAAGGAGCTTCGATGTTTCCTTTAAAATGAAAGGAGACAATGCCATCCCAGAATTATATGTCCTAGTGTAAGTCCAATTAGACTCTCTTGCCACTGCGATTGTCTTTTCCAATTTTCCAATGTCCACATGGATTCTCAATCACATCTGTTCTTGACCTTATGACTTATTCCATCCAGGTCAAGGAAGAGGGTTTATGAGAAGACATAAGCTTGAACTGCTTCGATGACCCAGGCCTGTACACTTTATTTCAATGTACTCATCCCATTCTTGGGGAATAAAGAATTGATATACCAAAATGTTGAAGTATTCCTTTAACTAACGTGTTCCAAGACATTTATGATGCTTCCATATTTCCTTCTCCATACCGTACCTGAATATGTTAGTTAGTTAGTTTCAAGTTTATTTGTAAAAGGACAGCGTGCAGTTACATTAAAAAGATGGTTGCACCAGATTTAGCTTCAAGCTAATTTCCATCTGTAGTCCTTGGTCAATAAAAAACATTCATTATTTAAAACAACGCATATAAAACGCATTACCTTAATGCAAAACAAAATCAAAATCAATCTTAAAATATTTACAAATATGTATGCAACGTTGTTGGTTTATAGAACAATTATCAAAATGCAAAAGTATAACGAGGAAGACTGTTTTCAAAGCAATTACAATATATTTAAAGTGCATTTAAATGACAAAAACAGAGTGCAAAAGTACAAAGTTAAAGTGCAGAGTTGTATGCGAAACAATAGTTTCGTAGATCCTAAAGGTGGTAGCTATGATATGTTTGAGCCCAAAGTCCAGTTTGATAAGAGTGAATGTTTTATCCTGTACCCAGCCAGAGTACAGTGATCGGTGCCCAAGGCTGTTTGGAGGAGCTGGGTTCATAGAGGATGTCAAGCCTCCACTGACTCCAGAAGTTCACTGAAGGAATGACATTATCACTGTTTGACTGTGAGCTTTGCAGACATACATGTGTTTCTGCACCACGCGTCTCTTGCGTTGCATTGACGTGCAGATTTGGACACTTATATCGACTTTCTGTAATGACAGAGGAGGTTTGAAGACAAACATTAGTAAATTAAATGTCTTTTTGTCTCTGCACTGAAACAAAAGCATCTGCAATGTGAAGTGAAAGCGTTAGGGTTAGGGTTTGGGTTAGGGTTAGGATAATATCGTAAGCACATTTGGGCATAGAACATTAATGCGAACACTGGTGTACTATTTTGGGCTATTATGGTCGGGTCTGGTACCTATCCATCATGTCTAAACTAAAAGCACCTTTAGATGCCCTTCCACCGGCTGTATTTTGGGGTCAGATGGGTGTGACTGTCATACTGCTGCTGGACAGAAATGACTTCATAGCCAACCGGGAAGAAAGTGACAAGAGTGAAAGGATAGATGGGTAAAATGAGGAATGGAAGGAGGATGGCATAGATGGATGGAGAGATTGAATGGTTTGAGGGAAATAGGAAGGGAGGGATGAAATAATGGAAGGGGGAGTGCGGAAGTGCTAAAGGCATGGAGGGAGGAATAAATGCGCTGATGGATGGAGGAAGACAAGCGGATGGATGGGTGGCAGGAGAAATGGTGAAAGAGGAGGACTTGTTGATGGGATAGACAGGTGGTAGACGGGAGAGTGAGGTATTTAAAGGAGGGTAGGCAGAGATGCACGGATGGTTCAGGGATAATGGAACGATAGGCTGAAGGATTGGGATTTTATTGTCTGCTGACAGAGAGAGGCAGACAGATATGTAAAAGTCAACAGTCATCAAGATGGGTCGCAAGGAATTAAATTATGTCAAAAGTTGTGTGCAGTTTAGAGTTTAAAGCAGTATGAAATTAGAAAAAAGATCAAGACAGTTTGTTTATTATATACCAAAATGCCAAATTTATCCACAGTAGAATATTCAACACTGAAATTTAAATACCACAGAATTTATAATATTGACTTTGAAACCCATCTGGCTGAATCTCTGGTTTGAATTCAGTTTTCCAGAAAGTGATTTGATGTTTTGTAAGTGACTTTCTCTTCCTCATTGTGTTAGGTCCTGACTGGCAGAATAGTACAGAGGTTGTAGCTGGATGTCTCATTCTCGGTAGCCCGTTTGAAGCCAGACATCTCAAAAACTATCGGTTGGATTGGAATGAAATTTACAGTAATGTTTTCTCAGGATAAAAACGTTCCCATCACTCTCAGCTCTACTGTGTTTTCTGTTAAGTGGACATATTCCAACATGACAAATCAGAGACCAGTGAATATAATACATACTAATCATCTGCATGTTAGTTCTGCTGTTTTAAGAATGCTGACATGCTCATGTTAATACCAATAGTTCAAAGTAGTATAGCAGTTTATTGCAATGAAGAAAGAATGTATCACGTTTACTCGCGTAAAAGTACCAGTACTCTATTACAAGACTGGAAAAAAATCATACTCCAGTAAAAGTGCTGACAGCTAAAACATTTTTAAAATGTCAAATGTAATAATTCTGCTCTGACTAATGCATTAAAGCATATTATACAGTGAAAAATAATGCATCAGTGTGAGAACAGGAAATAGGGAAATGTACTTTTTTTAGATGACATTCGTGATGTGTCACAATTACATTTCAAATCAACATATCTGTGCCATTTATTTAATTATTTTGCTGCAAGTCCCTTTTAACCAACCAATCATTTTTTAGATTGGGTGGAACTTGTCACCCTGGTAATCCCGAAAAGAGACGTTTTCTTCCCCAAACCATGCCATTTTTTTAAACTAAACTTGCCTTAATTTAATCTGGCCCCTAACATGTAGTAATCATTGTGAAAATGTCGATCAAAGTGTGATATTTTTCTGTTGTTGACCTGTGCCTCCATTATCAGCCTATACCTCCTTTCATGGACTTTGTGGATCCTTCAAGTGGAAGCTCCCTACACAACACTCTTACCATTTGGAGAGAAAATATATTTCCTTTTTAACTTCAATGAGAATGCAGTTTAGTTATGTAGAAGCTAATTAATTTGAGGCTTTGTAGTTAATTAATCGCATTTTTGTCAAATATCAATATTTGACACAATGAGTAAAGTTTTCGATTCAAATAAATGCAGGTTGATGACTGAATGGATGAATATTCATATATGTGAATCTAAACAGCAAAAATATTTGTTTCATTTCTATTTATTTGCATTTTTCATTTGTCTAAAACATTCATAGATTACTGCAATCTCAAAGTGACATTATAACGATTATATTCAACATTTTAAGACTTTTAGTAAACTCAAGCACTTTTAATGTCTTGAAAAGTGGTCTATTATGGGATGGCTACACTGTTTGCCAGACTGTTGTAGCTAACGTTAGCTCTGGTGCTAGCAGCAACATGTTTTACATTGAGGTGATGCTGTCGGCTTGAAGTGCTGCAGTGATCAGAAAACTCTTTGTTGCACAGTTTGCACACAACCAGGCTTTTATCCAAGCTGACATCAAGAAGATTTCTAAAACCTTCCTCCCAACGAGCTCAATGCGTCTCGTCTTCCTTCACGATTCACCAAACTTTCTACTCACTGAGTCCTGTGGATCTTCTTCACGGCTGGAAAACAGACTTTAGGTTCATTACCGCCACCTACTGGGCTGGAGTGTTCATCAATGTTACAGATGTGGAAGAAATTAGGGAACTGAGAAAGGTGAGATTAAATGCGTAATTTTATTTAACGCCTTATTTTTTCTGTAATTAATTAATCGAAATAAAAGCATTGAAGTCCCTCTTTGAACATAATTTTGGGAAGCATGTTTGTATTATTAAAGCTACTCAAATTGGAGCCACTTTTAACTAATTTCTATTCAATCAACGAGGTCAGTCCAGTTTTTTCTAACCTCAGAATCGGGCCACTCCAAATGGTCAGTAAAAATCATATCCAGATTAATCTTCCAGATCTTTTTTGTTTTGCTTTGTTTCTTTGGACCTGAAAATAGTCATTAAAATGAAACTCTCTGAAGTTTCTTTTCAATAGAACTTACAACAACTCAGACAACTGAAATGTGACAAAGAAACACAACTAGACAGTACCGTTTCTGTAAGGAAACCAAAAGGCTGAGAAATACTGATTTATCCATTATCTCTGTGTTGTGAAGTAGGATAAAACTGACATGTTTACTGAAAACACTAGTTCCTCTAAAATGCACTGAATTACAGCACATGTACTCTGTTGCATTCCACCATGAATAAGCACCTACAACCACACAGAGCTGCTGGCTCAAGTTTATCCTTATGTTGAAGTCACAATTTTGCCAATCCAGTATTACTGGCTGTTAGCTCCTAGCTACCTGAAAACTGTTCCTAATACAAAAGAAAAGACAGGAAAGAAGAAAACACATTTTTAAAACACCACTTGAGTGTGCATGGTGTGGTGGATTGTGCAAGATATAATCACCAATACCTTTTTAATTCCTGAGATGTCCAGCATTTGGAGTTATGATACATCAGTTTAAGACATCAATTGCATCACATTTTGTCCTTCCTGCTCGGACACATATAACTGGTTTGAATGGCGACAATAAGTATGGAATCATTTTTACTTACAAGTTTTTTCTACTAAGTCCCACTGTGACATTTGGACCAAAAGGTGGAGAGGGTAAAGGATGTCTAGAAGCAGGCAGGACGAGAGACCAAGGTCTAGATGGAGTAGATGGAGCGAATGTTCAGAGGCTTAATGCACCCTGAATGCTATAGGACATTACCGATGTGAGCGGCTTGATCCAAATTGCATCCCCCGGGACCACAGGGGCACTGCTCCCCAGGAAGACCCCATGGCTCATTGAAAGGGGTCAGAAGCGAGGCACTCTGCTCCATTTGGCAGCCTGTTCATGATGGATGAATGAAGGCAGGGAGGGATGGAGAGGAGAAACGGTGCCCCCTGAACACATGGGGAGCAGGGTGCCACCAGGGACCTCCTCTTGGAGCCGTGAATGGTGGTAATGGGTGGTAATGGGTGGTAATGGGAACAGACACAGGTAGAGTCAAAGGTGCTAGCCCTGTTTTAGGTCAGCATTCCCCTATGCTTTTTAGCTCTGTGTTGATGCAGTGCTGACAGAAAGCTTTGAGTGAAGGCAGGTGGGATTGGATATTTTAAATAGCAAAAAATTCATTCATTTTTTTCCAGGGAAAATGTGAGTCTCTGTAGAAATCAAGTAATATTGTAGCTTTACCATAACGTAGGAACTAACCTTGCTGGGCGCACTGTCATGATCTAATTCTGCTGTATTACAGGATTTTATCTGAAATTTGTTATCTGGTCATTGATTTAACCCCTAAGAACTCACCTCTGTGTATCAAAGTTATGTATTTGTTTATTTTTATTACTCCGCCAAGGAACACGACGGAGTTATGTGACGATCAGTGTTGGTGTGTCTGTCTGTCCGTCTGTCTGTTTGCAGTATTACTCAAAATGAACTCATGGATTTTCAATGGCATTTTCAGGGAAGGTCAGAAATGACACAAGGACCAAGTGATTAGATCTTGGCAGTGATGCGGTTTAAAGTCTGGATCCACGGATTTGTTAAAGTTTTCTGTACCATTGTGAGATAGCAGCACAGTATCACAGTAACTATGAATCCACCACTGAGGACCCATCAGGACTTATCCATCAGAAATGATCAAAGGAACAACTGATTGAGGGGGTGTTTCTGAATCCCAACAATTCCCGCCACCCGCTACATATTTAGGTCACGCAATTCAGTATCTGTACATAATGTACACATGCAGAACACATGTATGTGCTCAGCGCAAGGGCATTTTGTTTGTGGTTACATCTATATTATGTGAGTTAATTGCACTTCTGAAAGCAAAATAACTTCAAATTCACTCTACCGGTTGTATTAAGCTACAACAGCTAATCACATATAGTAATAGTCAGATGTGTGTTCTTTTGCTATTTTCTAAAGATTTTCGTCTTCATTTAACACACAGAACTTACAACCTCAGTCACTGAAGCCATTTTGAGCAGTGCAAAGACAGTTCATGAAGCTGCTTTGTCACAGTGAGATAAATAATAAGCCTATAGGAGTGTAGAAAACTCACAGTTGTTCATTCATTCAACTTATAATTTAAAGTCAAAAGTCAGGAACTCAAAATTCTCTCAAAAAAAATTAAGTTCAATTAACTGGAAATGAGGAAAACTCGCGTTTACTTTCAGAAATTACATTTTTGATGTTTTAAAATGTAAAGACATGAAAACTAGATTAAAAAACAACAACTTGTTTTTCACCAGAGGGGGTCTTTAAATTCTTACCTCAGTGTCCACTTACTTGGTTGTTCCAGGCCTTTCAGTCACATCTCACTGCCGTCGTCTGTGACAGAGACTGTTTTAGTCGATGGTTCAGTTGCTCACATGTACTATGGCGCACTACAGTGTGGTTAATAATATACTATACAAATTTGATTCATATCCTTTATGTGATGTGGTTGAAACCTCTGGGAAGACTAAGTAGGTTGACAAAATATACACCATCGTTCAAAAGTTTGGGGTCATCCAGACAATTCCATGTTCTCCATGAAAACTCCCACTTTTACCCATGTGCTAACATAACTGCACAAAGGTTTTCTAATCATCAATGAGCCTTTCAACACCATTAGCTAACACAATGTAGCATTAGAACACAGGAGTGATGGTTGCTGGAAATGTTCCTCTGTACCCCTATGGAGATATTCCATTAAAAATCAGCCGTTTCCAGCTACAATAATCATTTACCACATTAACAATGTCTACACTGGATTTATCATTAAATGTGATCTTCATTGAAAAAAAAACCTTTTCTTTCAAAAATGAGAACATTTCTAAGTGACCTAAAACTTTTGAACAGTACTGTATATACAATATGTATGTAGAACCACTTTCATGACCTTCAGGTTCAAACATTAGAATAATGCTTTTTGTGATGTCATTTCACGTGAAAGGGTAAGATTTAGCTACTACGAAGTGCACCTTCTTTGCTAAGTCAGTTAAAAGTCCCTTTTAATGGCAGATTTGAATGAGAAAGCAAGATAAGTGGTCCTAATCTGCATAACCACTAAATGAAGTCCAAATATGGCACGAACACAAAATAACTCACTGACACACTGCTAGGAAGAAATAGCTTGGCGCTCAGCCCAGATTTCGACTATATCCAATTTGTTGCTTCTCAGCCAGGTCTTGGGGCCTCTCCAATGTTCCCAAAATATATAATTTAATGTTTTTTTCTGGTCTAAGATGCGTGATCCAGCGGTATGAGTAATCAGATAAATGGGAGAGCATCGTGGAGGAGAGCAGACAACATGGCTGACTGGATCAAAGTCCCATCCTCTGTGTACCATGACGCTTATCATCTCTAGCTTTGCCACCAGATAGCATTGCTAATTTGTTGAGCCACTGGCGAAGTCACAAGGTGACTCTTTACTTGTGTCGTTTAAAGGAAAACGACTTTAAAATCTGCCAGGCTGGGAAACAGCACCACAGTTAATCGTGAGATATGTAAGTGCAGCAGGCAGGCAGTGTGAACCGAGCGTAGCATTTAGCCTTACATGATACCATAACTAATAGCACTGCTACAGCACCGCCCGTGAGTTGTGTGGATTCCCCGACTTTAAGGCCGAGCAGACCCAGAGAAGTGTGTGTGCCTGGGCTTCTGAGAGAGTTTTTAAGAAGGTGTGTGTGTGTCGTATGTGTGGCTCAGAAAGAGGGAGGGAGGGATGGAAAGAGGGAAGGAGAAGGAGAAAGAGAGAGGCAGTGTGGGAGGAGGCAGCTATGCTAGCTCCTAGGAGAGACTGAGAGGGCGAAGGGTCATTATTGACTGAATGAATTTTTAAAGAGGGCCCTCGTCAGGGGGTGGGAAGGGCAGTGTGCCTCTGTGTGTGACTGTGTGTGTGTGTAAAGTCATAGCGAATACTATTCTGCAACATAGCATGTCTATTCTCTCCTCCTTTCCACCCTTTCCATTGTGCCACATAAATGCTCACCACACACCACCCGAAGCCCCAACACTGATTTAGACTCTCTTTCTCCATATAGATGCTATAGTTTCCTTGCACACCAGGATAGACTTATTGATTGCCCTTTCACACCCTTTATAACAATCAATGGTGGACCTGGTTTCAGGAGGAGAGCCACTGGGAGGAAGGAGGGCGGGTTCGAAGCGAGCAAGCAGAGAGAAGCAGGAGAAGCAGCAGCACGGTTGGTGAGGACGACATCAAAAGTGAGTCCTTGGTTTTTTTCTTCCTCTGGAAGTGCTAAAAGGACCAAGAGGGGGGTTACTTAAGGCCACAACCTCCAGCTCTTTGGAGGTTGGGAGCGAGGCCAGACCTTACTGGAAGAAGTGCCCAGAGGCAGTGCATGTTTTGCGTCGAGAAAGATAGCAAGAGATGGGGGTGGGTTCGGGGGAGGCGGGGGAACGGGACGCTGCTGTGGGTTTGGAAATGCTCTGCATGTTCACTGACCCTGGCAGATAGCAGACGAAAGAGGGAGGGGGGTATTCAATCATACTAATGAGCGAGGGAGGGAGGGAGGAAGAGAAGAAGAGATGGATGAAAGGGGAGGCAGTAAGGCAGAAAAAAGGGTGGTGGTGGTGGTGGTTTGTGGGGGGGGGGGGGGGGGACGCTTTGGCAGTGCCAGGCAAACACCCTGCTTCTACCAGCCCCCCTCTACCTCCCCACCCTCACAGCATCAATACACACTCTGTCTCCATACACACACACACACACACACACACACACACACACACACACACACACACACACACACATATATACGCACACACACACTCCTGAGAGCAGCCACACTCATTAGTGCCAGCCAGACCCACTGTTGGATGGAGCTGAAACACCAGCTCAGAGCAGCCCTCCTCTCTCTCTCTCTCTCTCTCTCTCTCTCTCTCTCTCTCTCTCTCTCTCTCTCTCTCTCTCTCTGTCATTCTCTCATTCTCTCCCGGTGTCCCTCGCCCCTTTGCTCGCCCAGTCTCCCCCTCTCCCCTGCCTTTACACTCTCCCCATTGCTGTCTTCACTCCATCCTTCTCAGCCAATTTGGCCCTCTGTTGTTTTCCCTTTCCTCTCTTTATTCCTTTCGTGTTTGCTTCCCCAGCTTCTGCTTTATCATTTGTCCACTGGATTTTGCACACAATGCTCGGCTCTCATCCTTCCATCCTTTATCTTTCCTCCATTTCTTTCTGCTCTCATCCTTCGTTATCTGTCACTCCATCCCTGCGTTCTTCAAACATCTCTGCCTCCCCCGTTTCTTATTTCCTTGCCTGTCCTTCCTCACCCGTCCATTTGATTCCCTCCACAATCCTTCCTCCAATCCTTGCTTGTCTCTGCTCCCGTGGTGGAAGGGTGATTTGGAGGATTAGGCCGGTGGCAGGGTTGTTGCTGTGTCAGTCTAACAGGCAGGGATCTGGACCAGAGCTCAGTCCAAATCCCTTCCTCCACGCCTGCCTGCCTGGCCACCGAATTAGAGGCTTCCTCTCTCTTCCATCTTTCATCTCCCTCATCCTTTTCTCTTTCCATGGCTGTATTCCCTCCTCCTGTATGTTCTTCATCGACGTGTTTCCCTCCGTCTGGTGTCCCCATCATGTTTCCATGCCACTTTTATATATTCAAAAAGATGCTGCTAACATCCTTACTGAGAGTATTACATTTTGATTCCTCAACCAAGAAATACGATCACATCACCCCACAGTGTTTTTTTTTTCACACCTGATATCTCCTTTTGTCACTTCATTTTTAAACACAGGTCTTGTCCTATTGTGGCTGTTTACCTTTTAACCTCAAAGAACAACCTGAACTATTTAAAGAACCTGTTTTAGCTCATTAAAGGTCCAAACAGAATTTTTTTTTTTATAAGAGCTCATAATCTTTGCAGTGAGATAACAGAAAACTATTTAACTGCATTTCAAGTCCGACGTCTCTAAACATTTTAGTTAAAACATTCGGTGACTGCTCTCATTGTATGCCAAGAAAACACCTTTAAAAACTCCTTAGCTGGCTTAAAAATGTCACTCTTCCTCATAACCCAATCCTTCTTAAAATATCAGGGGGCAAATGCTCTTTTTTAATTGCAGCTCTCGGCAAGTATACAGTCAATCCTCTTGGATAAGTAAGTTCTTCCTTTCGTAGCCTTAGGGGAGCTAATAGAAGCAGGTTAGCTCCACTTTAGTGAGGTTTTTCAACATGCAAAAGGTCACAAAATAGGGATGTTTGGCAGGCATCCTTTCGGCCATATCTTTAAAAGGGGCTTATTTAGGATTCAGATGCGACAGACAAGATCAGCGGAGACTCAGTGGAGAAAAACAATGTGATGTTTTTAAAGATAATTCTGACTTTTTTTTTTTTTTTACAGCTTGGATAATGCTGGGCATCATCTCAATCCATTACTGTAGGCTTTTACTTTAAACCCCTTGTCAGGAGCAGCTAGATAGTTGTTTATATTTCCAGAAAATCAGCAAAAGAAATCCATGATTACTTTTTTTTGTCAGTCATTGCTGTTGGTTCTTTCTTGTGTAAATTGGGTAAAAGTGTTGTGTGAAGTTTTTGATCTCAACATCTCTACAGAGCATTTTTTCTGAGTAGTTCTAGTGTTGTTAATCTGTTGCATCCACATGGGATGCAGGCTTACACATTTCTGCCTATAGTTTCACGCTATTCCACTGATCTACAGGCAGCAGTAATGCCACCAAGTTACGCAACGATGTCCAGCAAAGACAAAAAAAAATAAATTGTAGCAGGATGTTAATAATGCAAGATTAAAAAACTTTAAAAATTGGCTCTGCAAATGATTAATGTGGAAGGAAATGCACTCAGTGTTAAAGTTTGAGCTCAAAGATACATATAATATATGGATGTAAACATATTTGTTTGTTTACAAGAAAATGCCACAGAGCATGTTTGTATTCCAGCAGATTTCTCAGTGACATCATTTAGGTTGATGACATCACATTTCTGAACTGTTACTGTGTACAACATATATTTAATTCATTGTTGAACAGCTGACCTCACTGAGATCAAGTAATATTTTTCAAGACAGACCTCAGAATGGGCTCCACAGTGACTCAGTGGTTGGCACTGTTGCCTCGAAGTTAGAAGATCCCTGGTTTAGGTTCATGTCCGGATCTGTGGGATCTTTCTGCATGGAGTCTCCTTGTTCTCCTGTACATGTGTGGGTTTTCTCCAGCTTCCTCCCACAGTCCAGAAACACGCTGAGGTTAATTGGTGATTCTAAATTGTCTGTAGGTGTGAATGTGAGTGTGATTGTTTATCTCTATGTGTAGCCCGAGACTGTTGCCTGTCCAGGTGTCCCCTGCCTTCACCCTAAAGATACATGTCCACTAGATCTGGCAATTTCCCGCAATCCATTCATTGTTTATGTGAAAGGCATGGCGTTGCATTCCGGTCCGGTTGCAGTGTGTTTCGAGCTGCGATCTGGTGCATTTCCCCGGAGCAGGCTGCAGCTCATTTGCATAAAGTTGACCCAACTTCTACTTTATGCAAATTTGATGCACGTGCAGAGGTCCGATACATCGCAAAACTTTCGTCAAACATCTAAACTAGCCATCGGTGAACTAAAATGAGGACAGATTCAACTGCTGCACTGCTTATTTCTCACCTCAAACGCTTTCAGAAATACTTTTCGCTGAAGTGTTTTCAAAATAAAAGGAAAAATTTCCGGCTGAGCCACCATGTTGGTCTGATGCATCTGCTGGATTCTCAAACTGGAAGCGCTGTCATGTGACCAGGTAGTGGACTGCTAGATGCGGCATGTTCACATGCAGAAAAAATGCATCCAGTGCACAGGTGGCTTAAGTCAACTAGGATAGACTCCAGCCCCCCACGACCCTAATGGGGGTTAAGGGGTGTAGAGATAATGGATGGATGGATGGATGGATGGATGGATGGACGTCAGAACGAGAGGAACAATACAATAGTTCACAACAACACAGCAGTGGTTCCACAATAAAGAACACTGAGTACCACTGAAAATCCTACAGTACAATGTTTTGCAATAGTTTAACTTTATTAGCTCATTCGTAAGGAGCATAAACAGGAGAAAACAATCATCTTCCAACTAGTAGACTTTTTTTTTTTTTTTTTACAAAAATTCAATTTTGACCTTCATTCTGCTAATTCCTCATGGGGTTTTAGAGTGCATGTGTTCTTCAGACAGACTGAGTAAATATTTTTTTTAATCTAGTGATTGTAATTTGAAAGCTCTGCAGAGTTTGGATATGGAAAAAATGTAGCTGATAATAGATGTCAACACTTAAAACGCTCAACGTCATTTAAACATCTGTTGAAGTTTTCAAGGCACACTTCAGGCACATTGTTTGTATCTGTCAAATGTGTTAAAGCAATGTTTGATCAGGCTGGAATGAAGGTTTTAAGCCTCTTGAAGTCCTGAACTTTCAGAACTTGACAATATAGTACAAAATACAGAAATAAGAATAAATACCTGCCGGTCTCATTATCTTATTGCCTGGCTGCTTGTGTTTCTTACTGGATTTTACCTTTTACATCGTAATTATCAATGATAGAGACAAATCTGCATAAACAGGATTCAGGTTGTAATAAATGCTCTTCATTGAAACATGTGATGACTCAGTACACTGGAAGAAAAGCGTCATTTTGAGAGGTGGGTGGTGAGCACTATGTAAAGTCAGTCCGTTATCAGTTATTGTTCATTGTCAGTAACCGTGCTGCTGTATGATTAAGCTGAGTGTCTGACTGCAGCACCGCAGTGGAGATAGTTCCACTGTCATTTCATGGTGCTCTGTTACTGTCTGAGCCTCACTGTGTACCAGCCTCAGTGGGCCGGGCCCAGGGGACGGGAGCGGGTTACACTGATGCTGTCTGAAGGACACTGGGACATTGGAAAACTGTTTTTGTGTGCGAGAGAGAGAGAGAAGGACAGACAGAGGCCAGCTGAGAAAGAGAATGATTTTTTAAGTTGCTGGTACACACCCTGTATGTTTTAGCACCTTGGTGTGCAAATAAAGGCAGGATGTAATACTATGCCATAGCACACAAATACTCCGCTTCTGTGAGCTGAACACACACAATACCAGCTTTAGGTTGAGAGTGACACTGGGCACTGGCACAGCAGAATAGTGGGATACAGAATACAGTGGTAGTAAGATGAATAGAATCTAAATCAAGGCTGGAACCAAAGCAAAGAAAGATCAAGTCTGGACAAGAATGTTAGGCAGGTATGAGCTCACATAAAGAGCTCTGTGTGGAGGTCAGATTTTATTTCTGATAATTCTTCTGGTGTCAGATATGCTTTGTGTGGCAGCACAACAACAACAGGAAGACTTGGAGAGAGAAAAAATCTGATGGAAGATGACAGACTGTATGTCATGTTTTATTGTGACATTCAGAGCAATTCAGTATAGAATGCTTTGTTGTATTTATTGTTCATACATTTGTTTTGCATTACATCTGAAAACCTCAGAAGCAGATTTCACCAAAGGATTGGATGTAGTGGAAATAATAGGTTGGCTTCCTTATTGATTCTTGCACTGTCTATTTTGGAAATGAACCTGATTGTTATAGATCTCAATTTGTGTGTAAATGGGTCATTTCAGAGCTGGAGAACATTTTATGTCCCACCCATCAAATGTCTAACAATTCATGTATAAAATACTAAAACATACAGGTGTGTAAATGTACTTATCCTGAGACCAAATCTGGAAAAAAAAAAAAAAAAACTAGGCGAAAAGAATATTTGAAAATATTTTAAAAATACCAAATAAATCTGAAGTTCCCCCCAAAATGTAATTTTTCTCTTGTTCCAAGATTAGAGTAGGGCTAGCAAACATCAAATAAAACTTGGAATAAAAACAGTACCACTGATGTGTAAGCTGAGACAATCAAGGCTTTGATAGTTTATTACCTATTATCAATCAATGGTATGGATAATTAGTCACCTAACTGTATGTGCATTAAAAAATGTTAGGTACATATCCTAAAGATTTTTTAAGTCCTGCAAGTTGCAAAATTTGGCCCCAATGATTTAGACTTTTTTTTTCAGATCATCCCCAAGATGCTTTATCAGACTGAGATCTGAAAAATTAGGAGTCTAAGTCAACATTTTGAATTCTTTGTTATGTTCCTAAAAAAACAAAAAACAAAACAAAACTAAAACATGTCTGAGACCAGGACACCTTTTTCCATTGCTTCATGGAGTGCTTTTGCTCACATGCTCATTGATGGTGTTGTTAGTGGTGGACAAGAGTCTGAACGGGGACTCTGATTGGTCTACAGCTATGCTGCCTCATACCCAACAAGCTGCCATGCAACATGTGATCTGACACCTTTCTGTTATAGCAACATTCAGAAGTATGCGCTGGAATAATTCTTCTGTGGAGTTGGAACACACGACAGCCTTCACTTCTCACAAGCATCAATAAGTCTTGACCATGACCATGTTTGAAGTTCACTGGCTGTCCTTTCTTGGACCACCTTTAGATAGTACTACCTACTGTGTACTGAGAACATGGCCTAATGTTTTGGAGATGCTCTAAAGTTTTTGTCAAATTTTAGTTATTGTCAAATATTGGCCACACATGATCTTTCCTTTTCACAGTATATCTGGGCTCAGCCGTAGAGATAGGCTGAGAAGTTCAAACAACCGGAGGGAGATCGGAGTAGAGGTGCTGCTCCTTCACCTCTAAAGGAACCAGCTGAGGTGGTTTGGACATCTGATAGGTTTTCCGAACACGTCCGCCTGGAAGGAGACCCCAGGGCAGACCCAGAACTCGCTGGAGGGATTATGTATCTCATCTGGCCTGGGAACGCCTCGGGATCCCCCAGGAAGAGCTGGAAAGTGTTGCTGGGGGGAGGAATGTCTGCAATGACCTGCTTCATCTGCTGCCTACGCAACCCGGTCCCGTATAAGCCGAAGAAAATGGATGGATGTATTTTGACATTTAATGTGAGTAACAAATATGAGCAACTTGGTGGCAACAACCAGTGAAAAATATATTGCCTGAAAAGTTCAGAAGTAAACAGTTGAACTTGATATTTATACAAAAATGTAAAAAATGATACAGGTTTGTTTAAACTATCTTAGATATTTTGTTCATGTTATTGAATAAGAGAAATTAGAGCTTTTTAAAATATGTGGCCCAGGGACACAAAGGTGATTTGTGTTGAAGAAGTACTCATATGTGTCACAGCCCTCTACACTGTAGTCCCAACAGGGGTTTGGTAAAGGGCATAGGGAATGTGAGCCTGGCATTTACTCACACGGCCAGCAGCCTTGCTAGATATACAGGAAGAGTCCGTAGATCAGAGGCAGAGAGAGCACAGAGCAACGTCAAACAGACTTGAAAGATGATGTTGACTTTTCTCACACAACGCATGCCAGCGCAGACGCACACACACAGGAGTGTACACGGTGAAATCCATGCATACAGATACAGACAAGGCATGCATACATTACTAGCTGAGGGAGCAGGTACACACACACACACGCACGCACGCACGCACGCACGCACGCAAACACACACACACACACACACACACACACACACACACACACACACACACACACACACACACACACACACACACACACACACACACACACGAGTAAATGCCTGCAGGCACAGACTCACTCGCAAACATACAATGCACACATGTATACAAGCGGATATACATTAATAGGAAAGTAAGCTGGTAAAAAAGGGACAGAGACACACAAACTCACACAGTCCTTTCACCTGTGTGCCAACAGTTGTTTGATCAGAGCTATTTCAATGCTCACCGGCAATGGAATGTGCTCTCTGTGCATTTGTGCTCCAACGGAAAGCCAAAAAATGAACACAGGAACATCTCAAAGCCCACAGGCTGGATGAAAGAGAATGCTGACAGTGACAGAAAAACAACCAGATGGTAGCTTCAGTCTACCATGGGATCACATGTACAGAATTAGATCTGGAAGTTGCTGGAGGTAACAAGAAATGATGTCACCACTGCTGATAACAAGACATGTGGATAAGTGTGTGGATCTGGAGTGGAGCCGAAACACTTGTCTAATCTCAGCTTCTAATTATCTCTAAAGAGTTGACACGTGGGTTTAGTAGCTGGTCCATAAGTAGATTTTAACACACTTTCTTTTTTTCTCAGTGTTCAACATTAAACAAGAGGATAACTTAAGGAATCAGTAGGCCAGTTTGACCTTTAATGGTCATTAGCTGCTGTAGTTATGGAGTAGGGCAGTCACAGGGTTGAATCAGAGCTACAGAAAATTCTGCACTTAGAAACACCACACCACAGGTCGCTAATGAGCATGCAGTCGAAGGCGAGGTTTTTCAGCATAATGTGCAGATGAATCAAAGATGTATCTTTGGTGCAGACCAAAGATAGCTTTGCAGGAGAAGGTCCTCAGACCAGCTGTGAAGCACGGTGATGGAAATGTCATGGCATTGCCTGGCTTTGCTGCCCCAGAGATTGGGCTCGAGCACTCATTGATTCAGATATTATCCTGCATCATATCGAAAGGTGCTTGAAGATGATGGGCCTCATTCATGAAGCGTTCTTAAGAACAAATCTGTTCTTAGAGCCTTCTTAAGAAGATTTTTGGCATTCACGAATGTGTTCTTAACTGACCTGTTCTTAAAAGTAAGAACAAATTCTAAGAACACTCAGGAGGACTCTTACACACAAAAAATCTGTTCTTTTAGAATTTTGTTACAGTCAAAAGTGATCCAAAAATTTGAATTTCTTTCTTAAAACGATTCATTTACAAGTCAATACAATGTAAATGTCATGTAATGAGAGGGGAGGGTGTTCGTAGAGACTGTTCTTGAATCCGGCGCATCTCCCTCCTAAGAACAGATTTGGCTTGTCAAGAACGCTTCGTGAATCCAACGTACTTTTATCTTGGGAGTTCTTAAAGCCGTTCTTTTGAACGCTTTTCTACCAGCGCGTTCATGAATGAGGCCCGATGTAAGGCCATCTGTCTGGAAGTGGACATTGAACCACAAGAGGACCTTTCAATAGGATAATGATCATACCAGCAAATCCACTAAGGAATGGCTCAAAAAGAAGAAATGGAGGTATTATAACCACTGACAGGTGAAGTGAGTCACACTGATTATCTCTTCATCATGGCACCGGTTAATGGGTTGGATATATCAGGCAGCAAGTGAACATTACATTTTTTCCTTAAAGTTGATGGTAGAAGCAGGAAAAATGGGCAAGGATTTGAGCAGGTTTGACAAAAGCCAAATTGTGATAGTTAGACCATTGGGTAAGAAAATCTCCAGAACTGCAGAAAGACTGGGGTCTTTCCGGTCTGCAGTGGTCAGATCTATCAAAAGTGGTTCAAAGAAGGACCAGTGGTGAACCAGAGACAGGGTCATGGGCAGCCAGGATTCACTGGTGCACATGGGGAAGGAAGGCCGTGTGGTCTGAACTAACAGACGAGCTGCTGTTGCTCAAAGAAGTTAATGCTGGTTCTGATAGAAAGGTGTCAGAACACAGAGCATCAGTTTGTTGTATATGGAGCTGCATAGCTGCAGATCAGTCAGGGTATCCATGCTGATCCCTGTGCACCACCAAAGCACTAACAGTGGACATCAGAACTGGACCATAGAGCAATGAAAGAAGGTGTCCTGGTTTGATGAATAACATTTTCTTTTACATCATGTGGTTGGCCAGGTGCGTCGCTTACCTGGGGAACACATGACACCAGGATGCACTTTGGGAAGAAGGCAACCGGCTGAGGCAGTGTGATGCTTTGGACAATGGTCTGTGGGAAACCTTGAGTCCTCCGTCCATGTGGATGTTACTTTGACATGTACCACCTACCTAAGTGTTGTTGCAGACCATGTACACCCTTTCTAGGGAAAGAAAGTTGGGAGTTAAATAAAAGACTCATTAAAGTAAGATTTGAATCCCAATAAAATGTGGAGGATTTGAAACTAGCAGTACATACAAGAAAACCAACATCTACAATTCTACAATTCTACAATTTCATTTAGCAGACGCTTTTGTCCAAAGCGACGTAAACACAAGCAAGAATTCAGACATGAGGAAAAACCTGTAGTAAGTGCAAAAAGTGCTTCAAGTGCGATTGGTCAAAGGTGTTGCCATCAAGTTGCAGAAGAATTGCCAATCTCCACCCCCCTCTTTTTTTTTTTTTTTTTTTAACTTTGTCAGCGCTAATTAAGTGCTGGGTTTTGGACCACCTGACTTATTCTACCCCTAAGGTGGAGTCAGATTAAGTGTCTAGGTGTTCTCTAAACAATTGGGTTTCAGGTATATCACCTTTATCTGTAAGCAGTAAATCAAAGTGGATCAGATGCTTGTTTGCCCAAATATGTCAAAAAAGACAACTGACTTTTTTAGATGCCTGACTTGTAGAATCGTGATTCCCACCACTGGCACAAACTAAAATGCTTAAACAAGAGCAGGTTAGGCATCATCTAAAGAGGCTACATTACATGATTTCTGTAACAGCTAATTTTAGGATTTCAACAGCTATTAAACCAGGAGCTCTCATGTTGACATTTTTCGAGATGCTTACTTTTGTACGAAGCTCTCAATTTTGCATTACATACCATGTAGACCTCATATCAGTCAAACTGTGTGATCAAAACTGTAAAAAGACCAATAAATTCTGCACCACAGTGGAATTTTGCTTTATAAAGGTATTACAGATAATGGACATATTGATTTGAACACATCAGTCGATCACTTTTCTTATCAATTTGATTCACTATTTAATTGTCTAAAAAGGGTAAGATGACAGCAATATAAAACACGTGTGTCAAACTCATCGTAGTTCAAGTTCCACATTCAGCCAAATTTGATCTCAAGTGAGCTGGACCATTAAAATCACAGCATAAAAACCTATTTTAAAAAGAACAGCTCCAAATGTCTCCCTTTGCTTTAGTGAAAAAAATACATTCTGTAAATGTTCACATTTAGTGAAAAATCTTTTGACAAAACTTTATGAACAACCTGAAATTTCTTAAGAAATGTTTTTAATGCAATTTCAATCATATTATACATCATTTTATGATTTACACATTACAATTTACAGATCAGCGTGTATCTAGAAGTCAACAACGTAGTATTTTGCTCTATAAACAAAACAACTTGTTTAGATCTCGAAGTTATTTCAAATTTATGGTTTTACAAATTTACACTTTACAATTAATGTCTTCTCTGTAATTTTGGCCTTTTTCAACGTCGTCCTGCTGGTCAGATTGGACACTTTGGTTAGCCAATCTTGGCCCCCGACCACATGTTTGACACCCCTAATATAAATTATATTCACATATAGTAAGTATTTAAATACTGTTTGTTTAATTTCTTGCTTATTAGACATGTTTCATGTTTTCAGGAATTGCATTGTTTGAAGGTAATTTGTGTTTTGAAGCATTTTATCAGCAGCTCCAAGAAACCCACGGCTTTCATCGTGGAACAAATGCGGTCGGCCTTGTGCTGTTTGCACACAAGATGAATTGTCATTGCCATTTTGACCACGTGTGGTTCCCCAGCTCAGCCATGCTCTTGATCTGTGGGCTAATGCTATCACTTATCTCTCCCCATAGATCATAGACATGAAGGGAAACTGTCCCTGGTGGTGGTGTTCCAACGATGACAGGCACACAATCCTCCAGATGTACACACACACACACACACACACACACACACACACACACACACACACACACACACACACACACACACATCTATACTATGTTTTTCTATCATTGTGGGGACATACCATTGACTCCCATTCATATATAACCCCTAACCCTTACCCTAACCTTAACCCAGACCAAAACAATGCCTAACCCTAAAGAAACGTTTTTGCACTTTTACTTTTTTCAGTAACAACAACATGGCCAAGAAAACACTGTTTCCCCTCATGGGGACCGAAATGAGGTCCCCACAAATGACATGTTTTTTGGTTTTCCTATGGTTGTGGGGACATTAGGTCCCCACAACAATAGCCACCACCTGATCACACACACACACACACACACACACACACACACACACACACACACACACACACACACACACACACACACACACACACACAGAATACACATGTATAAAGTGATAAAAGACGGATAGTAGTATGTGCACATAGTAGTATGTGCACAGATGTTCACATACATTTCAGGCACTTTCAGAACAGATGTGTGGGCTGTACAATTGCTCCTTTAAGGCTAAAACACACCGAACACTTGATGAAAATTTTGATCCATACATAATGCAAGTGATACTCTCTCTCTCTCTCTCTTTCTCTCTCTCTCTCTCTCTCTCACACACACACACACACACACACAAATGTATGTGTGCATATTTTGACACGTTTCTGGATGGCTGAACACCTACAAACACACTTAAATAAATACAAGCGCCTTGTTTACATGTTGGTACATACTGATGCACTTGAACTTCATTATACAGGAGGCTTTGGTCGATAACAGAGCTATCGTTCCTGTCCATTGATCTTTAAAAGGCCTGTGTTTTCAGCATACAAATTCTCCTGTACTGATGGTAAAGGTTGTTAAAGGACAACACATCCAGATCTTCATTTGGAGACGGAGTGAGTTTCAAAGTTTCTGGGTTCACTCTGATTGCATTTTTAAAGGGTCCACTCAAAACATTACCCAAAGTCCTACATCTAGAGGTAATCATTTTGGTTTTAATTGTTTTTACTTGACTGTTTTTAATTCAAAGTGTAACCTCTGTGTTCCAAAAAATCTCATTCAAAATTTCCTGAATGTTTGAGGTAACAGAAATATCTATAAATCGACACAGCAGGCTACCTTCAGACTGCGGTTTTTAAAGATGATTTGACATCCTGTTGGTGCTGTGGCCAGTCAATAGGCAGGTTACTGAAACAGACGTGAAAGGTAAACAAGGAGAGGTGTTAAAGATCACTTTAATAGATATCGTAGGGCTGGAGGTTGTAACCTGACCTGACCTCACAGTCTTTCATGACACACAAGTTCACTCAGCACCATGGACATTAGTCCTTAATCATCATGTAATCGACTGTAAATAGAAACTCAATTTTTTGTGTCTGTTTTTTTGTTTTACATTTGGTTATATGCATTACTGAGTTCAACTTCACACAGTTGTGTTTACTGAGAGAAACTCTTACATTTAAAATGCACTCACTTCTGACAAATGTGTCTTTTGTCACTCAGAATACAATGACCTAAAAAACATCTGATTGAAATACAGCATGTATCATGATTATGCCTTTGAAGGTCATTACAGTAAGTTCATATTTTCTGCCTAATTTCTCATTGTTCAAGCCAATTAAATAACAACAAAAGGAATGGTACCTTTTCACTGTGTGGGTTGTGTTGCCCTACAGTAATGTATTATGTTACATCCACTACTGTTCAGAAGTTTGGGGTCATCCAGACAATTCCATGCTTTCCATGAAAACTCCCACTTTTATCCATGTGCTAACATAACTGCACAAGGGTTTTCTAATCATCAATGAGCCTTTCAACACCATTAGCTAACACAATGTACCTGCCTCACCACAAAAAGTCCACCTGTTACTACACTGCTCAAAAAAATTAAAGGAAGACTTTTTAATCTAAGTATTGCATCAGTGAAACATGTGGGATACTGATCTGGTCGAGTAAGTAACTGAGGGGCTTTTTAGTCAGTTTCAGCTGCTTTGGTGTTCATAAAATTAACAACAGATGCACTAGAGGGGTAACAATGACACAACCCCCAAAACAGGAATGAGTTTACAGGTGAAGGCCACTGACATTTTTTTCCTTCCTAATTTTTTCTGACTGTTTTTCACTAGTTTTGCATTTGGCTAGGGTAAGTGTCACTTCTGGTAGCATGAGGCGATACCTGGACCCTACAGAGGTTCCACAGACAGTCCAACTCCTCCAGGATGGCACATCAATGCGTGCCATTGCCAGAAGGTTTGCTGTGTCTCCCAGCACATTCTCAAGTGCATGGAGTAGATTCCAGGAGACAGGCAGTTAGTCTGGGAGAGCTTGACAGGGCTGTCGAAGGTCCTCAACCGATCAGCAGGACAGCTATCTGCTCCTTTGTGCAAGGAGGAACAGGATGAGCACTGCAATAGCTCTACAAAATGACCTCCAGCAGACCACTGGTGTGAATGTCTCTGATCAAACAATCAGAAAGAGATGTAATGAGAGTGGTCTGAGGGCCCAGCGTCCTCTAGTGCCCGCTGTGCTTGCTGACCGGCACCGTGGAGCTCGACTGGCATTTGCCATAGAACACAGGAATTTGCAAGTCCACCACTGGTGCCCTGTACTTTCCACAGATGAGACCAGGTTCACCCTGAGCGCATGTGACAGGCATGAAAGGGTCTGGAGAAGCCATGGAGAACGTTATACTGCCTGTAACATTGTTCAGCATGACTGGTTTGGTGGTGGGTCAGTGATGGTGTGGGGAGGCATATCCATGGAGGGACGCACAGACCTCTACAGGCTGGACAACGGCATTCTGACTGCCTTTAGGTATCAGGATGAAATCCTTTGACCCATTGTCAGACCCTACATTGGTGCAGTGGTCCTGGATTCCTTCTGGTGCAGGACAAAGCCCAGTCTTATGTGGTAAGAGAACTTATGCAGTTCCTGGAGGATGAAGGAATTGATACCATTAGCTGGCCCCCATGCTCACCTGACCTGAATCCAATAGAGCACCTTTGGAACATTATGTGTTGTTCAGTCCGACACCATCAGGTTGCTCCTCAGACTGTCCAGGAGCTCAGCGATGCCCTGGTCCAGTTCTGGGAGGAGATACCCCAGGACACCATCTGTCATCTCATTCAGAGCTTGTCCCGGCATCGTCAGTCATGCATACAAGCACATGGAGGTCATAAAACTACTGAATACCATTTTGAGTTGCTGCCAAGGAATTTCAGTAAGATGGACTAGCCTGCCACATCAGTTTTTCACTTTGATTTTGGGGTGTCTTGAATTTAGCCCTCCTGGGGGGTTGATCATTTTCATTCCCATCAAACTATGTGGCACTTTTCATTCCTAACACATTATCCAGTCCATATCAATGCTAATATCCAGTTTGTTTTTTCCCCGTATTGAAATATGATGTATTTTCAAAGTGTTCCTTTAATTTTTTTGAGCAGTGTATTTTGTTGTATAGACAGCTTGCAGTGTTTACTAACACAAGCGTCAACATCGGTATGCCCGCACAGACCCGGTGCAGAAAGACAATGGCACAGCCGAAACTTATTGTTAAGAAATCATACCTTGATGAGCTGTCACCTGCCGATCGTACCTGTTACTTAAACAAGTTGACACTTAGTACAGGTACACAACTACCGGACCCGTACTCATTGCCGCAACAAGAGTGGTTACGGGATATGAGGCAATGGCCTAATATTCAGTGGCCAGACATCTATTTAAATTTAATCAACTCGCCAAGCGTTTACACGAAAGAGAATTTAAAGGCATACAAATTCTTTGATGCTGTTAATTTCGTGCTTTGCGGTCACGTACAAGAACTCACATACCATCCAGTATCAGAAACGTGGTGTGAGTGTATAAATTACCTGTCAATTTTGTTCTTAGCTTTGGTGCTGTTGGCACTGTCACGCCTGTGAGGAAATACCGAAGGCACGAAATCAGGACTGTCTGAATCGTCAGATGCACGACCTGTTAAAATTGTATTTATTATAATTATTAAAGTCCCATAAAACAAAATAACAAGGCTAAGTCAACAAGCATATTCATTGCGGTAATGACAAAACACCCTATTATCGCTCACATGCACGATAATGATATATAGCACTATCCACGGGATCTTTTCTCTACATATCTAATTTTTATATTGGGTGATGTAACATTTCCATGATTTTAAAGGATTTTACAAATTTAAATCAGAATTGAATGACCATTTACCTGAAATGAAATATGCACTGCAAAGCCGTGCATTCTTTATTTGTGCCTCCGACCAGTTATCCCGGTTGATCGCACGCAGCCACTCACATCTCTACATCTGCAGACGTTTGCGTTTCTTAGGAGGACGTTGTGGAGTTTCGGGGTTTGACATTTTTAAATGCCCCGATGCAGTGCGCAGCAGTCTGTAACTAGCAACTTGTGACAGGACCGTGCAGGTAGGCAAACAAAGACGCAGACGCTGGCTTCTGAGGTCTATCCGCTGTATGTCACGTCGGGTGCTTGTAGGTTCTACTAAGATGAAATTGGCTGTCCTTAATATTTCCTGTGTTTTATTTTATTCATTATACAGTTTTGATGACTGTGTGACGGACGTTTATGATACATTTATGAAAATACGGGACGCAAAAATTAATTGTCAAATAAAGGACGATTCCGTATTTTACGGGACGGGTGGCAACCCTACCTCCAGGTATTGAATACAATTTTAAATGAGGGTTGTCTGTACTGCGATTCTGACAGCCGACAGCACAACAAGAAGGCATATTTAGCGTAATATGTGTATATAAAAACACCTACTCGAGCTTGTAATATCAGGCGTTGGCCAGGTAAACAGGCTTTGTTTTGCACCGGGTCTGCGCACGCAGCTGCCTAATTAAGTATGAATACGTCATGTGAAAGGGGTCTGTACTTCCCTTAGCTCCACCCACAATAACTATGATTTTTTTTCAAGAAATACAAACAAACAAGAGTATTTCTTTCACTGATAGCATAATGATAGTGTGGTGCAGCCAGATCATTCTGGCTAGTAAAGTGAGGCTACATGACTTACACTGGTGCTACATTGAACTCATGATGTATTTGTGTTGCAAATTGTACACTAGCGTTCAAAAGTTTCGGTTAACCCAGACAGTTCCATGTTTTCCATGAAAACTCCCACTTTTATCCATGTAGTAACATAACTGCACAAGGGTTTTCTAATCATCAATGAGCCTTTCAACACCATTAGCTAACACAATGTAGCATTAGAACACAGGAGTGATGGTTGCTGGAAATGTTCCTCGGCACCTCTATGGCGATATTCCATTATACATTTTCAGCTAGAATAGTCATTTACCACATTAACTATGTCTATACTGGATTTATCATTCATTTCATGTTCTTTATTGGAAAAAACTGCTTTCTTTTAAAAATGAGGACATTTCTATATTACCCCAAACTTTTAAAAGGTAGTGTACATTTATGTTACTAAAAGCTACAGACAGAAATATTCCACCTCCATTAGATTGTATTTCTTGCATTCTTGATCCAGAACATTTGTAGCATCCTCTAAACCGTCAACAATTAGGTCTCTCTCAGCATATTTTGTTGCAAGTTGTTGCAGCAGATGACTTCTTTCAGTTTTTGATGGTGAAAAACAAAAGCTTGCATCCAAAACAGCTTGAGTTTTGCATCACACACAAATCAGGCAGCAACATGTCTGTTCTACGCAGCATGCTTGATTCTTGTAGAAGAACCGTGCCCAGCTGTAGGATTCTGTTTGATGCTCCGCCCTTTAAGTCCTGCAGCCTGCATGGCTGATCAAAACCGTGGACCCCACAAGACACACAAGGTTGGCATACATCCTCCTGCTCGGGATCTGTATGTCTCTGTCTGTCTCATGGAGCTGGAGAGAGAACAGCATCAAACCAACAGCACATGAAAAAATGTATGGATTGATTGGAAGATGAAATGATCTTCAGAACTTTTTATTGGCTTCTCATTTTTTGTATTCCTCCTCGTGTTTCCTCTTTCAGAGTCTACTGCCTCTTTGTTTTCCTCTGTGCTTTGCATTGTAATTGCAAAGCCAAATGAAAGAACTTCAAAGGCAGCAAGCTTTCCTGCAATTAACAAAAGCTTTTTGACCGGCTTTTAATTAAGTGATGACAATAGCATTATATTTGGGCCAAAACAATTAGTGGCTTCCATTCTATTTGCGACTGATGAGATAAACTGGAGTATTTTAGCTTGTTTGTCTGCGGATGCTTGACCCAAGATGTCCCCTTTAGTTACCTATTTTCAAGACATATACCCACATTAACACACTGGAAAATTCACTATCACACACATTATTTCTCCATGTGCAGCCACACAAACACACAGACAGAACCACATATACAGCAGGCACACACACAGACGCATAGAGAGACCGCAGACCGCAGCCTGCTCAGCTCTGCCAAATGATGGGGTCCTAAGAGGCAGTGGCTGTGACCTTGGCTGCCCTTGTGTGTGCCTGACTCCAGCTGGGCGTCCATTAGAGGGCTCCACAACAGACGCTGGCATCTGCTGAGAGCCAAGGGTCGGATGCTATACACACACATACACTTGTGCAGCGCTACACGAACACACACACAAATGACTGTACACAAAACACCCATGCACAGTTAGGTATAGGCAGCATGTGTGTATCTAAGCATGCGTACGTGAGGGCATTTCATAAACACCCTCTAATGTAACATTCATGCTGTGGGAAAACAAACAAACAAACACACACACACACACACACACACACACACACACACACACACACACACACACACACACACACACACACACACACACACGTTTGTACTTCTATCTTAGTGAGGACATCCATAGGCATAATGCATTTCCTAGAGCCTTACCCTAACCTTAACCATCACAACTGATGGCCTAAACTTAATCCTTACCCTAACCCTAACCAAACCTCAATTCATACCTGTTCTCTTAAAACAAGTCTTCACCCTCAAACATGGCTGTTTCAAAGTGAGGACCGGCCAAAATGTCCTCACTTTGTAAAAATGTCCTCACTTTGATAGTTAAATGCAGAAAATGGTACTCACCATGTAGCAAGTACAACACACACACACACACACACACACACACACACACACACACACACGTTTGTACTTCTATCTTAGTGAGGACATCCATAGGCATAATGCATTTCCTAGAGCCTTACCCTAACCTTAACCATCACAACTGATTGCCTAAACTTAATCCTTACCCTAACCCTAACCAAACCTCAATTCATACCTGTTCTCTAAAAACAAGTCTTCACCCTCAAACATGGCTGTTTCAAAGTGAGGACCGGCCAAAATGTCCTCACTTTGTAAAAATGTCCTCACTTTGATAGTTAAATGCAGAAAATGGTACTCACCATGTAGCAAGTACAAGAACACACACACACACACACACACACACACACACACACACACACACACACACACACACACACACACACACACACACACACACACACACACACACACACACACACGGCGTAGCTATAGCCATGTGCTGATTACCAGTGCATGTATGATGGACAGTGACAGCTAGCGGGGATCCAGCGATGGGATGTTTGACCACTGATTTGGAACCTGAGCATAAATGCTGGAACAGAACAGGTGGAGGTGATCTGAAAATGTGTTGTTTGTTTTACATTGCACTCAATCATTAAATAATAGGTTCACAGTTTTTCAAATCTTTCACAAAACAGTAAGCAGGAATTCATATGTAGTCTGAAACAGATCCTGCTCGCTGTAATCATTCTTCTTGTTCAAACTGATTTCCAGCGATGGGAGACATAATCTACAGCATTTATTCTGAGAAAACATGTATTCAGACTTTTTCTGAAGTGACTGTGACACTTCAGAAGTCTAGTTAGGCAGGTCACATAAATATTTTACAACACTGCAGACATTTCAATACAAAATTCCTTGTTTGTGTTACTGTCTCCACTTAAACTCTGAAATGTACATACCTCTATGGAGATATTCCATTAAAATCAGCCATTTCCAGCTGGAATAGTCATTTGCCACACTAACAATGTCTACACTGGATTTATCGCTCATTTAATGTTGTCTTCATTTAAAAAAAAAACTGACTTTCTTTCAAAAATAAGGACATTTCTAAGTGAGCCTCAACTTTTGAATGGTAGGAAATTTTTACACAGAGCAAAGATAGTACATATTGTCAATATCACTTCCATTTCTTACTCCACCAAGGAGGCGTAGTTATATGACGATCGGTGTTGGTCCATCTGTCTGTCTGTCTGTCAGCAACATTGCTCAAAAACAAACAGATTTGGATGAAATTTTCAGGGAAGGTCAGAAATGACACAAAGACCAAGTGATTAGATTTTCGCAGTGATGCAGCTTATAGTCTGGATCCACGGATTTCTTAAAGATTTCTGTATCATTGCTAGATAGCAGCACGACGTCACTGTAACCATGACAACAAGAGAACACTACATAAGCTGATTGTGATCCAACTACAAATCCACCTCTGAGGACTTATCAGGACTTATCCATCAGAAATGATCCAAGGAACAACTGATTAAATTGTGGGGGTGTGTCTGAGTCCCATCAATTCCCGCCACCCACTACATAGTTAGATCATGTGATTCGGTATCCGTACGTAATGTACACATGCAAAACACACGCCTGTGCTCAGAGCAAGGTCATTTAGTTTGTGGGTTCATCTGTATTAAATGGACACATTTTATGTTGCTCTGATTTCTGATCATCATAACTAATACAAATATGCTGCATATCTGTCAATGCCATGTGGGGGAATGAGCAGCCTTGGAGGAGGACTGCTCTTTCTGAATGCTTTTCTAATTCAATCTTGTGAGATTTTGGGTAACTCTATACAGTCATTGTCTCTACCAAACAACATCAAAATATTTGTGAACAAGATGGAGTGGATATTTGTCACACTTTGTTCATGGCTAGTAACTAATTTGTAAACAACTGATTTACAAAAGAGTTATTAACCACCAACGATGTGTTAACTACACACTTAGTATACATTACCTACAAACTATTTATTACCAGTTAACAATGTATTATTATCATCATTTCAAATGTGTTATAGCCTTAAATAATATTTATGGACAATGCTAACAAAATGCTACCAAAAGTTTGACTAGTAATTTTCCATTAAACAACAATGATAGTTCTAAAGTAAAACATTTTTCTTGTCAAGCTTCATGCAGTTATATTCTCAGTGCTGTTTGGAAACTTTGGCACAAACACTGTGGTAGACTGCAGCTCAGGCCCTGTTAGATAGATGGAGTCAGGGTGCCAGTACACAGGGTGCTGGCAAAAGAACAAGAAAACCAGTGTGGTCGTGTAAATCATCTAAATCTGATGAACCCATACTTCAGTACAGAAATTCTGAAAACTGTCTTGTGTTGCTTAAGTTATGTTTTTAAGCTGCCAGAGCTACTGCAGCTGTCGCAGGTAGACGACTGGAAACTGGGATTCCTCTGAAATGTGTCAGCAAGTGTCGGTGGCGCAACAGGTCCACCGCAACTAGTGGAAAAGAAAAACACCACAAAAGCTGTTTGTTTTAAGATGATGATCGGGGACCAGATTCAGACGAACAAATCCCAAAATGCAAATGGTGAGACATTTGATCAAACAGAGGAATCACCTCAAAATCAAAATCAACCTAGAATCACTCAGACCTGCATGCATTATTCAGACTGACAGAATTTCAGTTTATACTTATATTAACAGCATCACAACCTTCCCATCCTGAAGTGTTTCTGCTTCTGAACTGTGACAGCTGCATTTGTTGTAGCAAGGCTCCAACTATAGCCGGCTGCATCTGAAGCCTTTCAGAGGCTCAGAAAATATGACCAAAACCCACATCACAGTTCTCACAGGAAAACTGGATAAGTCCCTTTTTTATTTTTCAAACACAGTATTTGTTTAAAATACTTAAAGCTGCATTATACCGTTTGTTGTAAAGTCTTTGTAATTCTTTGTATTTTAAGTACACATTTTTCTTGGTACTATTTTTGCTCTTTATGACGGAGCTCAGCATTGCAGTAGAAATGTTACACCACAATTTAAAAGCTGTTTTTTGTTTACATAACACTGTTTTCAATAACAATAAAGTGCCTTTTATTACTTAAAATCTACAAGACTTTGTGCTTAAATGCATTTATTGCACTGGTTTATTATTTTGCCGTGGTATAAAAATTGATATTGAGTATCTACGTAATTTCAGTGCTCATAGTAATAGCTACCAAAATTCTGGTACAGCAACATCCCAAGATAAAACATGATTCTTTAAAGATATGCCCTCATTTGTGTTTTGATGAATATGGTGGATCGGTTTTTGTGATCCTGACTTTTTATTCGGCTTGTTTATCGGGTATAAATTTCTGTTTGCACCAAACTTTGGTTTACAACCAAATATCTGCCAACCTAATGAACCTTCCCATCATCTTCAGCTTTGCGTTTGGTGTTAATTACGACACTGCGTTTAGCTTGCTGTTGCAAATAAGCTTATTTATTACTTAGAGACAATTACATGAAATAATTATACAACCTATCTTGAATATTTGTTGACATGTATGGTTGCACAAGGTCATTACAGTTGTGTGAAGTTCTTCTAAATGACAAGTCAAAGAATATTTTAGATGTGAATTTAGAGTTAGAAATAACAGTGACACAGCAGAAATCTGTATAATTTAGGAACCAAGAAAGGGAAAGAACCAAAAGTCTGAAGTCATCCAGACAATTCTATGTTTTCCATGTAAACTCCCACTTTTATCCATGTGCTAACATAACTGTACAAGGGTTTTCTAATCATCAATGAGCCTTTCAACACCATTAGTTAACACAATGTAGCATTAGAACACAGGAGTGATGGTTGCTGGAAATGTTCCTCTGTACCCCTATGGAGATATTCCATTAAAAATCAGCCGTTTCCAGATAGAATAGCCATTTACTACATTAACAATGTCTACACTGGATTTATCATTCATTTAATGTTATCTTCATTGGAAAAAAATGCTCTCCTTTTAATAATAAGGACATTTCTGAATGACCCCAATCTTTTGAATGGTGGTGTACACACATTCATACATACATACATTTACGTATTTAACCCTGCCACTCTCCTAGAACCCAGACAAATACTCACACAAAGTCACAGAAACACAACACAAGGAGCACAACACAGTAATAAAGGAAAAATGAGAGCGGTAGATAAAAAAACAAATAGAAAACACAATACTACAGTGATGTGGAATAACAAATTTAAAGGCCATTACCAGAAAGTAGCTGGTTACTTGGGTGATAATCTGTAGCTGAGTAAATTTAGAAGAGGAGTTTTAGACTCAGCATGGGAGTAGCAGTGTATGGAAGCTTCTTGTGTGCTGTGCAGCAGTTGCTGGGATGCAGTAGTGAATGTCATATCAGTCTGCCAGTCAGCCAGGCACCACACCTGCAAGCTATATAGCTGCCACCATGCCATTAGTCTTGGTGGCTGGTACTTTGACCAGTCCACCATGGTGCCTCTTTGTGTGTGGAACTTTGTTTGTGTTTCGGTCTGCAGGTACGTGTGGTGGGTTGGCGGGTACCGCAGACACTTCGGTAGATACTCCTGGTGGGTTCTGCTGACACCTTGGGTTTCTGCTGGCAGTTGCTATCTGGGTGTGGAGCTTACTATTAGCGGAGACTGAGGCTCCAATTAGCAGCCTGCCACCTTAGTGAAGAAGCCATTCTGTTTTAGAGTCTTGTGAACTGTGTAATCAGTGAGTGTGAGGCACCAGTTTTGTTTGGTTTGTTTTGTGCACATAATTGTATTAGTTTTTGTTCCTGGTGGGGAGTGTTGCTCCTGTAGTTCGGTTTGGCTAGGGAGTTTACTTGTTTTCTTCGTGTTTAGCTTAGTTACAAACTCTGTAAAGCCTTCGTTATATTTTATTCCGTTCTTTGTTTTGGCAGCACCCACCAGTTTTGTGTGTTATTGTCACTTTTACATTCCTTTTGCTACTAAGCAATAAATCCCTTACCTAAACGAATAACATCTGGTTATTTTGTTGCATCCAGCCAACCCCTAGAGGTTGGATCGTAACAAGCGGGGGCTCGTCCGAGATCTTAATGGTCCCGCTGCTTAACAGGTAAGGTGATTTCATTGCTTAGTAGGTTATTTGATTTTGGTGTTTGGTGGTGGGTAATTGGTTTGAGGTTGGTGATGGCTTTTTGTGTGTGTACAAACCTGGGGTTTGTATTTTAAGGGGAGGGGTGTTACGGCCACCAGTATTGGTGTGCCGTCTGTTTTGAGGTGGTGTTTTGTAGGGCCTTTGTGTGGGCTCAGCTGTGTTTGTTGCAGAGTCTTTGGAACCCCAGCTGCCGTCCATTTCAGCTGATGACGCTGGAGCTGATGACCTGCACTACAGTCTGGTTTTCCCCGCCCTTCGACCTTTCTGATTGGGCCATCCTCCAGCTCTCCTCCTCCTTGGACCAACCAGAGGCAGCCAGGCACCACACCTGCAAGCTATATAGCTGCCACCATGCCATTAGTCTTGGTGGCTGGTACTTTGACCAGTCCACCATGGTGCCTCTTTGTGTGTGGAACTTTGTTTGTGTTCGGTCTGCAGGTACGTGTGGTGGGTTGGCGGGTACCGCAGACACTTCGGTCGGTAGATACTCCTGGTGGGTTCTGCTGACACCTTGGGTTTCTGTTGGCGGTTGCTATCTGGGTGTGGACCTTACTGTTAGTGGCGACTGAGGCTCCAATTAGCAGCCTGCCACTCTGGTGAAGAAGCCATTCTGTTTTAGAGTCTTTGTGAACTGTGAAATCAATGAGTGTGAGGCACCAGTTTTGTTTGGTTCGTTTGTACACCTTTTGTATTAGTTTTTGTTCCTGGTGGTGGGTGTCGCTTCTGTAGTTCGGTTTGGCTAGGGAGTTTACTTGTTTTCTTTGTGTTTAGCTTAGTTACAAACTCTGTTAGCCTTCGTTATGTTTTATTCCGTTCTTTGTTTTGGCAACACCCACCAGTTTTGTGTGTTACTGTCACTTTTACATTCCTTTTGCTACTAAGCAAAAAATCCCTTACCTAAACGAATAACATCTGGTTGTTTTGTTGCATCCAGCCAACCCCTAGAGGTTGGATCGTAACACGGAGCATGTGGACAAGGGGAAGAGCTTTATGTAAGCACTAAAATGAAGGCTGCCCGACTTGTTTGAGTTCCTTAAATATGTTTCACCTCTCATCCAAACGCCTTTGTCAGCTATAGAAATGTGAGGCAAAATATCTCCAAGGAACTCAGTCAAACCCAGCTGCGTTCGCTGTAGGTCAGACACACCATGACCCGGATGACCACCAATCTTCACAGACAAGTACGGAGCCTTGGACCATTCAGCTGGAGACCTTTATGATGTGTCCAGGTAATAGATTTAGGAAACCGCAGCATGTTTGGTATTTGCTCCTGTTCCTTTTACCATTGCAATGCGTGTCTCTGACTGGCTTGTTCTCAGTAGCAGTGCTATCTGACACTCCTTGTTGTACTATTGAGTTCAATCCATCATCTCAAAATGAAGATAATTAAACCAATTGTCCATAAAATATACCTAAAAGGTTGCAACATTATCAGAGAACTTCACATTTGTGTGTCGAGTAACGTTGAGGATCAATTAAATCAAATCATTTAAAAAACAATTAAATGGTAATATAAAATGTGGAAAAATCAGCCACTCTTTCCCTTTGCATTTTCATGACTGATTGACTCACTGGATACAGGCTGCAGGTAAAAGTCTGCTATTGGCTGATCATTTCAGGCGGCGTTCTCTCCTCCTTCAACTGTCTGTGTGTTACAGTTTTCTTTGCCCCAGGACACAACAGCATCCTCCTGACAGCAACCTCCCGCACTGAAAATGAAACAGAATCTGTAAGTTTTGCTGAGGATTTGGATCGTGCAGTAAGGCAGCTCTGCTAGTTTTTCTTGCTGTCGGTCGATTATCCATTTCAGTCACAGTCCTGATGTCCTGATGCATGCAAATATACACTGCTCAAAACAATTAAAGGAACACTTTGAAAATACATCATATTTCAATACGGCGAAAAAACAAACTGGATATTAACATTGATATGGACTGGATAATGTGTTAGGAATGAAAAGTGCCACATTGTTTGATGGGAATTATCAACCCCCCAGGAGGGCTAAATTCAAGACACCCCAAAATCAAAGTGAAAAACTGATGTGGCAGGCTAGTCCATCTTGCTGAAATTCCTTGGCAGCAACTCAAAATGGTATTCAGTAGTTTTATGGCCTCCATGTGCTTGTATGCATGACTGACGATGCCGGGAAAAGCTCTGAATGAGACGACACATGAGGTGAGCATGGGGGCCAGCTAATGGTATCAGTTCCTTCAACCTCCAGGAACTGCATGAGTTCTCTTACCACAAAAGACTGGGCATTGTCCTGCACCAGAAGGAATCCAGGACCACTGCACCAATGTAGGGTCTGACAGTGGGTCAAAGGATTTCATCCTGATACCTAAAGGCAGTCAGAATGCCATTGTCCAGCCTGTAGAGGTCTGTGCGTCCCTCCATGGATATGCCTCCCCACACCATCACTGACCCACCACCAAACCGGTCATGCTGAACAATGTTACAGGCAGCATAATGTTCTCCACGGCTTCTCCAGACCCTTTCATGCCTGTCACATGCGCTCAGGGTGAACCTGCTCTCATCTGAAAAGCACAGGGCACCAGTGGTGGACTTGGAAATTCCTGTGTTCTATGGCAAATGCCAGCCGAGCTCCACGGTGCCAGTCAGCAAGCACAGCGGGCACTAGAGGATGCTGGGCCCTCAGACCACTCTCATTACATCTCTTTCTGATTGTTTGATCAGAGATATTCACACCAGTGGTCTGCTGGAGGTCATTTTGTAGAGCTATTGCAGTGCTCATCCTGTTCCTCCTTGCACAAAGGAGCAGATAGCTGTCCTGCTGATCGGTTGAGGACCTTCGACAGCCCTGTCAAGCTCTCCCAGACTAACTGCCTGTCTCCTGGAATCTCCTCCATGCGCTTGAGAATGTGCTGGGAAACACAGCAAACCTTCTGGCAATGGCACACATTGATGTGCCATCCTGGAGGAGTTGGACTGTCTGTGGAACCTCTGTAGGGTCCAGGTATCGCCTCATGCTACCAGAAGTGACACTTAACCTAGCCAAATGCAAAACTAGTGAAAAACAGTCAGAAAAAATTAGGAAGGAAAAAAATGTCAGTGGCCTTCACCTGTAAACTCATTCTTGTTTTGGGGGTTGTCTCATTGTTACCCCTCTAGTGCATCTGTTGTTAATTTTATGAACACCAAAGCAGCTGAAACTGACTAAAAAGCCCCTCAGTTACTTACTTGACCAGATCAGTATCCCACATGTTTCACCGATTTGATGCAATACTTAGATTAAAAAGTGTTCCTTTAATTTTTTTGAGCAGTGTAAATAGAAGACTGGTCTGTTTTTACGTTTGCAGCGTGGGTCTTCAGAGCATAGTTTAATCGGCTATAATGTTCCTGCAGCTGCTCTGTGAACACGGATTAAATGTAGCCACGGCACTAGTCATGCTCTTACATGTCAACATGGGTCCATCACAGAAACATCCCAACTACTGTAGGTGGAGTAGTCTGTGTGCAGAACACCAAGTGTGTTATTGGTTTCAGATGTGCCATGTGGCATGACTGGCTTGTTTCCTGGCTTCCTCCTTCTTATTTTTTCATCTTTTGCCAATTCCTCCTACTACAGATAGGTGGACATATAGATTGTTGCTAAAGGTGAAAGCTCTGTGAATGGATTTCAAGATAATCTAAAAACCAAGACCTTAGCTTCAGTTTTTAGCACCAGTTTTCAGGCAGCCCCTTTCAGTTGGCTGGCCTCTTCCCTTCCTCCTGACAAATGGAGAGGAAAGCTAATTTTACCCTGTCTTCTGTCTGCAGTGGAGCCACTGAGCCACAACACTGGTATGCTGCAGACACCACCTCACAGCATGCCATCCCTCTCTTCCTCTCTGTCTGTCTGTGTAAGCCAGTCAACTCCTGCACCACAACCATCATTAAAGCGTTCTGGCTGATCACACGCTTTAATTGGACCATACCAGCAGTCCGGGCAAAATGGCGCCTTGTTAGCTCAGCTGCAGAGCACAGCGAACGCACAAATAAGCAAGCAAACAAATGAGGATATAAACAAACCCCATGGAAGCCCCTTGGAACACAGAGCATGCTAAGAAGCAAAGACGAGGCTGACCTGCAAACACAGGAACTGATGAGTAGATGTGTAACAATATAGTGTAGAAAGCTAAGGGGCTCTCTCATCTGCTACTTTTATTTGGGTTTCTAGTGGTTCTGTGGAGAAATGCCTCTTTCCTGAAGCAGTTAATATTTCACCAGCTTACTTGTAAGAGACCACCTAATGTACTGCACACAACATCGTAGCCGTTTAGTCGCCATTTAAAGGAAAATAACAGTCAAATGAGCACCAGGCATTCATTAGTATCATTAGCGGCCCCTGTGGGACTTCTAATGTAGCCAACAGAGCTGTACTTTACCCCCCTTTTCTTATTTATATCATGTAAGCTTCAACATGAAAAGAAAAGATGCATGCTGTACTATATGAAGAGACCGCTCCAGATATATTCACACACCTTTACACACACACAGCTTAAGCAGAATATCCTACAATAGTTTGCCGTCCTCCTCCGCTCCTCGACGGTGTTTAATTTTGAGGCAGGAGTGTGTGCGTTGTAATATTTTCCATTTAGCGCTGAGGGACTTGGAGAATTCAGTGGGTCGTTTCACTTTCACGCTTTGCTGAAGAAAAAGCGAGGACCATCAGACAATAGTTGCTACAAGTCACCTTGAAGCTGCTTTTATTCTAACGGGGTGGCAGATAATAGTAAAAGGTTGTTAATGCTGCACACTCACCACTAAATCAAGAGCTTTAAGCACAGTGCTGCTGCCCTAATCACCAACAGCAGTATGCTGGTGTTGCTTCACTGATTAAAAGATAACTGTTATGATACTCACACTTTGCTGATTCCAGCTGGTGAATTCTTTTCTTTTCTCTTTCTCTTGGTGTTGCTGGAAGGCCAGAGGTCATGGTGGATGTAGTGATATATGATTTTACTGCTCAAATTTGAGATGTCGCCATCATGTCTTCTGATGAGCCACAGCATGCTAATTAGTTTCAGTTAGATAGACACATATCCTGGTATCTTATGATACAGGATGGGCCAAACAGAGCCTTTCAGTTTTTTCACTATTTGTTTCACATTTTAGATCAAATTTATCCAAACCATTTTTTCCAAACCAGTATTCCATTTCCATTATTCACATTTTGGAAATGTTTTTGAGCTATTTCTTCCAATTTTGGTGTTGATTTTCATGGGTTTATTTTTTATTTTTTACAGGGATTGTGAGCAATGGTAATCAAATTAAATCTAGAGCAAAGAAAGTAGATACTAAAGCAGTATGTGTAAAAATGACAACAACAATAATAATAATAATCGATTAAATTTATATAGCGCTTTCGAGGCACTCAAAGTGCTTCACAATGGATCCATTATACATTCACTCACACATTCCCACTCTGGTGGTGGTAAGCTACATTTGTAGCCACAGCTGCCCTGGGGCCAATCCGCACCTACGGCCCCTCCAACCACCACCAACATTCACACGCATTCATACACCAGTGTGAGAGCAGCACTGGACAAGCAGGAGTGCACATCACGGCAAGGGGTGTTTAACATTCTTCCCCAATAAAATGTTTTTTAAAAATGTAAAGTGCATACCTACTAAGTGTAAGCCTACTTTTGGCCCATCTTATGCACTAAAATTAAACTTCTTCATGCAGGGGGTCCTCGGTTTACGATGTCCTCGACCTAAGGATTTTCGTTGTTATGTTGGAAATCATGATGTGGAACTAGTTGGTGAGTGGAGCGGATGAATACGTCATCATGCGGCGCTATCAGACGGCTTTGTTTCCATTCACCAGTTGTATACCACCTGGGATTGTGCTACATTCACTAACTTTTTGCCCTTCATTATGGCTCCCAGCGTAAGTCAGACTCTTCTGATGGCAGCGGTTCGAAGAAAAGGAAAACCATCTCCATGGAAGCAAAATTAGATAGAATAATGTACCGTATTTTCACGACCAAAAGGCGCACTGTACCAAAAGGCGCAGTCTCAGTTATGTGTGCCATTACTGTATTTAACACACACATAAGGCGCACCTGATTACATGGCGAGGGTTTTATATACAATCCACGCCCACACTTCCCCCTTTAACGTTCTCATGGTGTCCTCTACTACGTCGGCCTTACAACAACAACACACACACAAGCATACAAGTGTGCGTATTTAAAAATAGAGCGGGAGCAAAACTGAGTTTGGTTGTGCTTTATTTAAGTATTGATTACAAAGTACTAACATTTTTTTAATCATCAATAGGTGCGGGCATGGTAAAACACTCGGATAAAACAAGCACACAAGTGTGCGTATTTAAAAATAGAGCGGGAGCAAAACTGAGTTTGGTATTCACATTTTATTTTTTTTTACCGGTAATCGTCATCAATCAAACCCATGGAAGTCCTCATCCTCAGTTTCTGAATTGAACAGCTGCGCTAAACCTCCATCAAACATGCCAGGTTCACTTTCTTCACTGTCAGAGTCACTTTCCGTGCCGTGCGGCTCCTCGGAAATGATGCCGGCTTTTGCGAAAGCTCGAACAACAGTGCCAGCAGACACGTTAGCCCAAGCATCTACAATCCATTCGCAAATTGTGGCGTAACTCGCCCGGCGCTGCCTTCCACTCTTAGTGAAACTGTGGTCTCCATCGGTCATCCAGCGGCTCCCACGCCGCTCGCAGACCTTACTTTGAACGGCCGGTTCACACCGATGGCCAGCGGTTGGAGTTCCTTTGTCAGGCCTCCCGGAATGACAGCAAGCTCAGAGTTCATTTGCTTCACTTGTTTTTTCACATCGGCTGTGAGATGGGCACGCATAGAGTCACAGATCAACAGCGATGGTGATGCGTGGAAAAAACCACCTGGTCTACGTCCGCCTTACAACAACAACACCACACAGGACGCACTGCACCATAGGGCGCGCCGCACAATTTGAAGAAAATCTAAGACTTTTATGTGCGCCTTATAGTCGTGAAAATACGGTAATCAAATTGTAAAAACAATGCAACATATTATCTTCTTGGAAAATGGCTCACACATGCATCAAAGTCAACATGTCCTCAAATTCATACGACCACACAGGTCGTATGTAACGTGCCCCTGAATACGACCCATGAGAGCATATTTACATTAGCGCCCCTACGGGAGACAGGAGCGCATTATGGGATTTAATTCGCGAAACGGCTTTTCCCTCACAAAACGGCTTTTCCCTCACTTTTGCAAGACGGGTTTAGGGTTAGGGTTAGGGTTAGGGCTAGGGTTAGTGTTAGGTCAAAGTTTGTTCATGGCGACGTTTCAGCTGAGACACCGGAGTGTTGATATTTATTCAACCGCTAGAGGTCGCTTAACGTCAAAACGTAACACTCGGTCATAATAAGGGCGTGTACAGACGACCTATGTGGTCGTTTTTTCTATGAGGACAGTCTCATCAAAGTCATTGGTATGCATGACTTTTCCGAAGAACTGACCGATATTGTGATGAACGTAATGACTTTATTTACAGTTCCAACTTGTGAAAATTGACTTACGTCTGTGACTTACATCCAAAAGTTGAGGACCCCCTGTACAGTTTAATAGGAATGATTCCATTTACATTTCATGCTATACTGACAGGAGAAGAACAGTCTGTGCCAGACATAGCGCTGTTCTGCAGTGTTATCTATGCACACATGAAAACACAAGGGCCTTTTCCAGTGAACCTTCCCCAGAGATTCGACACCTTTAGAGAAACTTGTTGCATTTCCACTGCAGGGATTAAGGTCTAAATTAAGTTCCATGGAAATCATTTTCTTCCCAGAAAGTTCCTGCTCCAGAAGTTGTACATTTTAACAGTGGAGATGGGTAGCTGAGTGATGAACATCTCTGGATTGGTGGAGGACTTCAATTTGATCGGCGTACATTTTGTCCTTCTGTGAATCTGTTGATCTGTCTGTCTGCTAGGAACATTACTCAAAAAAAGACTAACAGATTTAGATGAACTTTTCAGGGAAGGTCAGAAATGACACAAGGACCAAATGATTAGATTTTGGCAGTGATGCAGCTTATAGAGGTGGTAGAGTGCACCCTGGTCTGGTCATCACAGGGCAAACACAAAGAGACAGACAACTATGCAAGCATGTGTGACACTAAAAGTAAGATGAACATACTTTCAAAAATAATTTTTATTTTCCATTTAACTTACATGTAAACTAACCAAACAAACATGCATGTTTCTTCTGCTAGGTACTACTCTGCACCTCTTTTCCAAGAAGCTCTGCTGGTAAGTTGTTCCCAGCATCTTCAGAGAACTCAGCACAATTTTTTTGGCTCAGTCTGTCTCAGTGTCTTCTGCCTCCTAATGTGATCCCAGACTGACTCCATGATGTTGAGATCAGGGCTCAGAGGGGGTCACACCATCTGCTCCAGGACTCCTTATTGTGGTTGCTGAAGTGAGTTTTTTCTGACTTGTGGCTGTGTCTGGTGTCATTGTCATTCTGCAGAATTATATGAATAAATTACTTCATTTATAATTCTATCATAGCCACAGTAAGTTATTATGTATTGTTATACAATGCTTAGAGTCTCACTGCTTCATAATCTATTCATGGTCGTGGCAAAATCGAAGCTACAGTATATCGTCACATTGGCCACTTTCTATAGTCAAGTCAATGTATGTATATAGCACATTTATAGACAACAGACATTTAGAAAAGCATGCTTGAAGTAAATTAATTTAAAACAAACTGCACAAAATCCAAAAGACTTACTAACAGAAGGTATGCAGAAGCAATCTTAATACTTTACACTAAAGAGGACATTGAAATAGGAATAGAAAAAATAGTTTTTGGTCAGGACTGAAACACTAGCAGTGTAGCTGATGATCTAAGAGGAGAGGCTTTTCTAAGTTTTAGTTCTGCCATGAAGAAATTCCAGTCATCTCTTAGTGCCGGACCTACTGAGAGCTGCTAGTACAATGAACTAAAGCCATCAGCATGGGATGCAAAAAGTTCTGACAGATAAGCAGAAGCCTGCTTCATTCAAGCACCTCAAAGCAAACAACACATTTTAAAGGTTTTATTCTATACTGACCGGGTAGCCAATGTGAGGGAGCCAGTATATGTGATGTTCAGGCTGAAACGGACCAGTCAGGATCCTAGATGCAGTAGTCTGAATAAACTGCAACCAGTATATGAGGGACTTCCCCACTCTGACATACACTGAACTGCAGTAATCCAGCCTAGAAGCAATAAAAGCACAAGAGACAAATTCAGATCTCTTCTTACTTGAATTGCTCTCTTATTGAGGTATCATGCAACCCTAATAAAAAAAAACTGCAAGTATTATCCTATCAAATGATGGAACATCTAGTCTAGACTGTTCTGGAAAAATAAGAACAGCATGTATGGCTAGCCCTTATAAAAGTAGTGACATCACCATGAAGGTAGACTAGGACTCTTATGGTTAAAACAAGAAGAGAAAACATCAACCAAGTTCACTACATAAAATGCAGAGACTTCTATAAACTATTTTTCTATTTAAATATGTGGTTACACCAGCTTGCTTTAGAAAATAATGACAGTTCACCAGCAAATCCTGTCTTTTACTACGACTTAAAGTCAAGTGAAATCATCGTGGACAAGTCAGCAGACGAGACTGAAATGCTCAAAACAGAAATGTATACAAAGATTTAAAACAGTTCACTTGTGTTACATGTATTGCAGACAGAATCAGACAGACTGGGTTCAAAACCAGGCAGATGGAAAAACAGGACCAACAGAAAGGCTGCAGCATGACGAGCAGTCTGGCAGGAAATGAGGGGATGTGGACCGGTATATACACTGAAGGAGCTAATGAGAGACTGGGGAACAGGTCAGCAAGCGGGTGTGGAGGATCAGGCCACTGGAGAGGAGGGAAATGTTGGGGTTATTGCATAGCAGGTGAGAGCGGCAAGATCTAAAATGACAGGTGAGTTAGTGAATATGGCAAAGACAGGTGGCTAAAACAAAGATGAATGGCTAAATGAATGAAGTGTGGCAGGAGGAACTGGCAGCTAAAAGTAAAAGAGGAACATTTCTGAGCACAGCTGTTGAACTATCACATGTATCTTCATGGCTGCAGTGGTTTCATTGTTATTCTGTTGTTTTAAAATACAGTCATGGAAAAAATGATTAGACCGTCCATATTTTCTTCAATTTCTTGTTCTTTTTAATGCCTGGTACAACTAAAGGTACAATTGTTTGGACAAATATAATAATAACAACAAAATAGCTCATAAGAGTTTAATTTCAGAGCTGATATGAGTTATTTTCTATGGTTTTCTTGATAATAACCAAAATCACTGAAGTTCTTCCATCAATAGCTATGGCATTGTGCTGCCACAAACAGTTTTTAGGGTTCTTTTCAGTCTGGTTTAGTCCCATGATCCACACAGGAGTTAGTACTGATTCATAGCCATTGTTTCTGGTGACTACAGCCATGCATCTCTTCATGCTCTCCACCAGCTTCTGACATTGTTCTGCTGTCACAGCAGTCCATTCCTGCTGCACTAATTCAGACTAATCTGTTTTGTTTTTGGGCTTGTGGTTCTCCATTTTGTGTTTGATGATTTTCCACAGGTTTTCAGTTGGATTTAGATCTGGTGATTGAGCAGCCAAGGCATGGTTCCAGTGTTCTGGTTCTCCATCCAGGCTTTAACTGACCTTGTCTTGTTGAAAAATCCAGTCACTGGAGGCAGGAAAGAGTTTTCCAGCTGATGGGAGAAGGCTGTTTTCTAGAGTAGCTCCAAACATGACCTGGTTCATTTGCCCTGTTCCATCCAGACTGAAACTACCCTAGATGGTCACTGATCCACCCCCATGTTTTACTGTAGGGGCAGACAGTCTGGTTTGTAGCTTCTCCAGGCTTCCTTCTAAACAGTAAGTTGGCTGGAGTGGGCCTCAACTGAAAACTGGATTCATCCCTGAAGATAACCTTAGCCCAATCATCAACAATCTAATCCTTGTGATCCCAGCAAAGAGTAACCGGCTTTCCTCTGCCTTTCCTTGATGAAGGGCTTCTTCCTGCCCTGTGTGACTTCAGACCAGCTTCAACAAGTCGCTTTCCAACTGTCCTTGCCAAACAGGTCCTATTTCACCACAGTGTCCACTCATTTTAAAGTCCCTGGAGGTCTGATGATGATTCCTGACACAGGAACGAATGAGTGACGATCATCTGGTGGGTAAAGACGTTTCCTGACCAGCTAGCAGTTTGGTAGAACCATGTTGGGCTTGTTTTTCCTTTGTGTAGTGAATGGCTGTCTTGGAGATCTTCAGTTTTTTTGCTACCTGTCTCTCATTCATGCCAATTTCCAGCAGTACCAAGATGGCTGTCTTTGTGGCTTCACCTAATTCATTAGTTTTAGGCGTTATGTGAGAGATGACAACTTCTGAGTTGTACTACGGCTTGAATGTCAGCAGGAAACCACTCTTGACCTTTACATGTGCAGTACTGCTGATGAAATGAAATGGCCTCTTATATAACCTGGGAATACAATGAAGCTGAAGCACGGCAAATAGGACATAAAGTATGATGGAATCAGCTGCATTTATTGTCTTGTTCATTGTATTCTTCAGGTAATATACCTTTAGTGGTACCAGGCATTAAAATGAACAAGAAATTGAAGAAAACAAGGGAGGTCTAATAACTTTTTCCATGACTATATCTTCATGACTGCAGTGGTTTTATTGTTATTCAGTTTTAAAATATCCCGATCCCGTACAAGTGTTATTTAAGGATTTTGTGGAATTAGTTGTTTCTGTTTTATCTCTCCTGAGGCATGTTCACCCACAGCCCTGCTGGTGCTCTGAAGTTACGAAAGCTCTACAGTGAAGCAAGTGATGAAACTCTGAACACCATCGATTGTCATATCTGCAGCAACTAGGAAAATAAGACCTTGGTTGGAAATAACTGCAATCATGCTTTAAGCACACTCCGTAGTTGAGCGGTGTGTTGTTTGGTTGGGAGAGGGCTCTGCTGTAGAGCTCTCTATGCTGTGCACTAAACAGGACACCTTATTTAGGACAAAGTGAGAGGAGAGGAGTTCTAACTCTCTCCCTCCCTCCCTTGCTCTGACTCTCTGACCTTCTCAAAATGGGTAGAGCAAGAGAGAGCAAGCAGAGGGAGGAGTGGAGTGAGGGAGAAGCCATTTATCTCGTCCCCCCGCCCCGTCCCTCTGCCCACCACTACTGTCCAAGTGGGACAGTGCAGCTGAAGGTGAGAGCGGTACAACTCTGCTGCCTATGGACCCCAGACTTTACGCTTACAGACACTTAAACACGTAACACCAGGACTGTGATTGCAGAATAACCCTCAGATTTAAGTAAATTCAGTGCGCGCGCGCGCGTGCGCGCGCACACACACACACACACACACACACACACACACACACACACACACACACACACACACACACTTGCCCATCCATCACAGCCACCCTGTGCTGTGCTGATCCTCCTACCCTCGCTGGGAGTGGGTGTATGGAGCCGACACGCCTGGCTGATCACACTGCGCCAGAGCCTCCCAGATGAACTGTCATCACCAATTAGCACAAATACTAACAACTGACATCCCATAATGTAGATGCAGTAATATGGAGGAGCAGATTATAAGGCATATTTCTTATGATACAAAGCAAAAGATTAGTCTAGTTGATTATTGGGTCTGCGACATAGTTTTTAATTCTCCATAGTCTCAGTGTAGTCTCACTTTTATGCATTTATGAATGAATTATTACAGAAGTAAATGTAAAATCATCATGATGCTTCCAAGAGAGGAGTATTCATTGAGTTGTTTAAAAATGATCTGTTTCTGTTTGAATTTGTTTTTGATTATTATAATTTTTAAGTCATCTGTGTAACAGCTCATTTGATTTTGGCCATATAAATCATTAAACAGAGACTAACCTTTGTATCTGGAAAAATAGTGGAAGCTCTCTGAGGTTTTTCTCATCTTTACAAAAAGCACCGAAATGTTGCACTAGGATTGGTCATTAATGGAACTAATTTGACCAAGTATGTTGATGTTTTTGCACCAGTATGTATTGTGATATATTATGTGTTTCTGCAAGACAGAGAAATTAGGATACCAAAAAAAAAAAAAAAGAAAGAAAAAAGGGAAAGAGAACATAGGGAAACTTGGAAATACAAATGCAAACTATTATTTGTCAAAGTTTCTTAATGGTGAGAAAAATAGCACAGTCACAGAATAGCTTAACCCTATGAATGCCAGGCTATTTTTAAGGTAATTTCTCTACCTTTACCTTTAATCTCTTATCTTGGTCTTTATGAGGGCTAGCTATGTCTGAAAACCATTTCTGTGTAGCTTTAGCTGCATGCTTCAGGTCATTACCCTGCTGGAAAACAAATATTCTTCCAATATCCACACATCATGATGCTGCCACCACCATGCTTCACAGAGGGGATGGTGTATTCCTGATAATGTGCAGTGTTTGTCTGCCAACATAGCATCCACTCTGATGGCCATGAACTCACTTTGGATCTCATCAGACCAAAGAACCTTAAAACACAGGAGTAACTGGGGTGGAGATGGATTCACAAGTTCTAACCATGATTAAAATTCATTATTCTTTCTTGCTGACACTTTGCACAAACAAGTAACTGGTATTGTCTATCTAATTGTACAGTTATATTTACCATGCTATATTATCACTGCAATAAATACTCAGAGAGTACTTCATATGAGAAGAAGGATATGAATGTGGCCTCACAGGTTTAAACTCTGTTTAGATTGAAGGCAGTCAGCCAGGAAGCTGGCTTGAAACATATTGAGATTGCATACCATAAATTAATCAGTATCATAAATTAATTAGTATCATAGCCACAGTGTCATCTATTAACATTAAACAGCATGAAACAGCAGCCAGAGCGCAGCAGCAGCAGCAACAGCAACAGCAGCAGCAGCAGCAGCAACAGCTCTCTCAGTTGTTTTCCATCATGTAAAACAAGGTGAGCTCATCAAGTGGCTCCTAAAAGTTAGCTAGGTGTTCAAGACAGTTCAGCGTTGGAGCAATATTTAGCCTAGCCCCTTTCCCAGTAAGCTTGCATGAAACATTTGGTATCAGTGCATTTGTTGCCATTTCAACAATGGGAACCACTAGCTCAACACAGAAGTCTTCAACAGGCAGTAATGTTAATGTTAGATTAACTGACAATGGTCTAGGTGAAGTAAAACCAAGATCTGAGAAGGAGAATAATTCTAATTTTAAGACCACAGTAATGAATAAGACCTTTAAATATAACCTGTGCTTCAATTTTTCACTTTCAAGTTAAGTCAGATCTCAAATAGGTCCACTTAGAGGCACCAGTTCAACTTTAGGCCTATTTAAACAAATCAATTTAACTTGAAAGATATCAGCTTGCCTATTTATTTTATTAGTTGTGTTTTATTATTGCACTATAGTGCATCATTTTGCTGTTGTAAAAGGATTTTTAGCTGTATCTTATACATTAGACATGTTGTATAAACCTCACCAAGCCACAGTAAAATCAACACAGAGTGATTGTATGATGCAAAAAATGATTAAAATGTTGTGCAAACTTCAGCAAACATCATAGATTAATATCACTGGTTTAATTGTGGTATGAACAGTTAATTTGTGCTACACCCTTCTAGATCCGTATCTTAAAATGACTGTTCTCAACACAAGCATCTTCCTCTTTTCTTTTTGGCTTTTCCCTTCAGGAGCCACAGTGAATCATCTGCTTCCATCTAATCCTGTCCTCTGCATCCTCTTCTCTCACACCAAGTAACTTGAAATCCTCTTTCACTGCATCCATAAACCTCCTCTTTGGTCTTCCTCTAGGACTCCTGTTTGGCGGTTCAAAACTCAGCATCCTTCCACCGATGTATTCACTATCCCTCCTCTGTCCATGTCCAAACCATCTCAGTCTGGCCTCTCTGGCTTCATCACCAAAACATCTAACATGTGCTGTCCCTCTGATGTCCTCATCCCTGATCCTATCCATCCTGGTCCCTCCCAAAGAGAACCCCAACTTTTTAATCTCTGCTACCTCCAGCTCTGCCTCCTGTCTTCCTCAGTGCCACTGTCTCTAAGCCCTGTCTCCCTGATCACATTAGCTGTTGTCCAGTCATCTGGAAGCACTTCCTGACCATCCAGAGTCTGTCTCTAGTCCTCCCTGAAAACCACACAACACTCTTCCTTTTTCAGCTTCAACCATTTTGCCCTCTGCTCTTCCTTTGCCCTCTTCATCTTCCTTCCTGTCTACACAAGATGTAGTCTACATGTGTGCTTCTGCTTCTGGTCATATAAGTCATCCTATGTTCCTGCCTCTTCTGGAAGAAAGTACTCAACATGGGCCATTTCCATCCTTTTGCATACCATCATCTGTCCTTCTGTGTTCCTATCCTGGACACCACACCTGTCCATCACTTCTTCGTCACCTCTGTTGTCTGCACCAGCTTGTCCATTGAAGTCTGCACCAATCACCACTCTGCATCACTTCATCAAACTCCCTCCAGAATGTCTCCTTCTCCTCCAGCTCAAAACCTACCTGAGGGGCATAACCACAAACAACACTGAACATCACACCTTCAGTATCTACCTTCAGATTCATCAGACTGACACTCTTTTTACCGCCAGAACATTCCAAACAAACTCCTCCTTTGGTATATCTCCTACTCCATTCCTCTTCCTATCCATTTCATGATAAAGCAGCCTGAATCCTGCTCCTAAACAGCTAGCCTAATTACTTTTCCACCTGGTCTCCTGAACACACAGAATATCCACCTTCCTCTTCTGCATCATGCCAACCGACTCTCTAGCTTTTCCTGTCCTGTCATAGTCCCAAATTTCAGTTGCTGTACACGCTGTTAAAAGTAAAAACTAGGACTGGGACTAGGTGTTAATTTCGATTAATATATTACAGAAAAAATAACACATTTAATCACAACTTTCTCAGTTTCCTTATTTCTGTCCCACCAGTAACGCTGATGAACACTCCAGCCCAGTAGGTGGCGCTAATGAACCTAAAGTCTGTTTTCCAGTCATGAAGAAGATCCACAGGAAACACTGACTGATGTCAGAAAGTTTGGTGAACAGTGAAGGAATATGATTGAGTTTAGGTCTTTGTCAAACTTAATAATAAGTAACAAATTGTGAATGGAATCGATTCACTAGATAGAAAATGAACAATAAAATAATAAGAAAATCTATTCAAAAAAATAAAATTACTCAACCGAAATGTAAATCTAAAAAAAACGTGGATGGAGTCATTTCGGTACTGTCTAAATAATAAAATAATAGAAACACATTTTAAAATACTTCATAGATATTATCTAACAAACAAAGCCTTCTCAAAATTTACCGATATAGATCCCAGCTGTTCATTTTGTCAAAGTGGCACTGAAGATATTATCCACCTGTTCTTTTCATGCCCTATAACCAATAAATTATGGAAAGATGTAGAATCCCATCTTAGTCAGAAACTTTTAACCACAGTCAAGATATATATAGATCATATTATAACTGTGTGTGATCATACAAACAGGAAAATAGAGAAAATTGTGAATATATTTATTCTTTTTGGGAAGTATTACATCCACAAAACAAAATTCTCAAATTTCAAACCACTATCCAAATCATTACTTGCCGAAATAAATCGTTACTTCCAGTCATTGAAATACCTAACAAATAAAAAATCAATAGAAGTATGGAACATTTACGAAGAACTGTTTTGTTAAAGTGATGCCTCTGTCAAATGCCTTTGCGGATGTCATGTACACGATGTAATTGTCAGAATTTGTTTAGTTTTGTTTATTTTCTGTTTTGTGTCTTTTCAATGTTATATTGTAACCAAAGATCGATAATATCGGAATGAATTGTCTGTATAAGATGTAAATATAAATTCCACTGTAAATATGTAATACACAGTAAAATACACAATAAAATAAAATTTTAAAAAAAAGAATATGATTGAGCTTGTTGGGAGGAAAGTTTTCTTTTAAAAATCTTCCTGATGGCAGCTTGGATAAAAACGTGGTTGTGTACAAACTGTGCAACAAACTGTTTTCTGATCACTGCAGCATTTCAAGCTGATGGTATGACCTCAATGTAAAACATGTAGCTGTTAGCACCAGAGCTAATGTTAGCTACGGCTGTCCTGTTAATAGCTCACGGTGTCGTCATCTCATAACAGACCACTTTAGAAGACATTAAAAGTGCTTTAGTTTACTAAAAGTCTAAAAATATTGAATATAATCACTATAATGTCACTTTGAGTTTGCGGTAATCTGTGAATTTAGCAGACAGATGAAAAATGCAGATAAAGAGAAATGAAACAAACATTTTAGTTATTTAACTAAAACCACAATAACGTCTGTCTTTTAATATGAACTTTTAGTTTATGAAAAAAATATTTTTGTTTATCAATAAAAAATTTATATTCTTATAAAAACAGCCATCAAAATTACACCATTTATCAGTCCTAGAAACTATGAACACAAAATGAATCTGTGGATTTTCTTTTTTTAACACTTAAATTTTTATTGTTTTTTTCAAAGATATCAACATATAATGTACATGAATTAAATTCATTTATAAATAAACAATAAAACAAAACAAACAAAAAACCCCAGAAAATATTTAAACAAAAGACAGCAACCGTTTTGCCAAAGAAATAGTTATAGATCAGTTTGCTCCATCTATTGACTTTTTGTATACAGTCCATTTGTCCCATTTGTCATTGAATTCCACCGCTTTCAATCTTAGTCCAAAGGTAATGCTTTCCATTATGAATATTTCTTCCACAATATTTATCCATTGAGTGTGGTTGGGTGGAGCCATCTTCTTGTGATTGCTTTCCTCCCAGCTGTCAATAATATTTTTGCTAAATACTGGTCATCCTTGTTGACAATTTCAGATAGTAGGCCCAGGTACAAAGTTGTGAAAGCCATTTGAGACACTGTATTTCAGTATCTTGCAGATAGACTCTGTGGATTTTCAACTTTTTGAATGTCCTTGAACTACTTGCGCTGCTGTTATGTGCCATACAATGGCAATGATCAAAATCATTTTAAGTCCTATTTTAAAATTGTATTAGTTTGAATAATTAAAATTTATAATATGTCTATTCATTGATTCAGCTGTCAACCAAAATTATTTGAATACAAAAACTTTACTTATTGTGTCAAATATTTTTGTATAAATGTAAATGGGCATATTGGTGTATGTTTAATCTAAATCATGTGCACTATTATTATTATTATTATTATTATTGTTATTATTGGCAATAAATAATAGTATTTTGAAGAAACAGAATGAATAGTTTTGCAGTAATTGTATCAGGAGAAGGGACTAGATCAGCTTCTACTTCTTCCCACTCCTTTTTAAAGCAACGTATTCTTTGTCTTTTGTTGTTGTTTTCTTTTTCTGTTGAAATGTTCGGAATAATCTTTCATAAACAAAACAAAATGTTGCTATTTGACAAAAAATGCAATTAATCGCAATTAATTGATTACAAAGCCTGTAAGTAATTCCATTCATTTTTTAAATCACATAGCACCACTAGCAAAAGCACTACTCTACCTTCATTACAGCCATAATCACACACCAAGTGATTTAATGCATATAGGTAGAATGCTATTCATACCTACAATACACTATTATTATAGACATGGAGAATCTCTTTTAAAGAGCACTAACACTGTCCAGGAAACCTGCGATGACAAAACTCTTTAGCAATGCACTTGGTATGCTAAGCTTTTGCTTTAATTTCCTTTACCCCCCAGTTTGTGTGTATCTCCTTAAACTCCACTGAGCTACAGACAGACATCTACAGTCACCAGGGCTGCTCTCACTGTGTCACTGACATCCAGAGGTGTGGCAGAGCAAGGTGAAAGAAAGTGCACATATTCCTAGAATAATCAGCGCAACACGTCACCCCACCTGCCATCGGCTGCAGCCTCCTCTGCTTCAGAGCCGCCACACTGTGCAGCTTGCTTAATTAGCAAACAGTTAACTGTTACAATCCGCCCTGAGTGTCCCTCGCCAGAAGCTCACATCTTTCCCATTCTGACGCTTGGACACGGCCCAAAGCAGCTGACGTGGAGAATAATAACAATAATGGGCTCTGGATGTGAAAGCCTCACATGGTGGAGAACGAGGGGAAGTTGTGCTGTCAATGTGTGGCAACGCGATGGTGTGTATTCAGCACTGGGGAGTGTGTGTGTGTGTGTGTGTGTGTGTGTGTGTGTGTGTGTGTGTGTGTGTGTGTGTGTGTGTGTGTGTGTGTGTGTGTGTGTGTGTGTGTGTGGTTTTTAAAGGGTGCCAGCAACCAAACCAGGGCAAAGCTATTTATACTTGGCTGATGCTGATGGAGTCTTATCTAGCACCAATGGCCTCAAGCCCCCTCACACACACACACACACACACACACACACACACACACACACACACACACACACACACACACCCATACACACACACATATATATACAGAGTGTAACCCTGATCCACTTGCAACCGTGCAGCTCTGTGTGGTTTGGCTGTCCTTCAAGAAGTGTGCGTGCACGTGAGCATATTTGGGAAGGGGTGTTTGTCGAGCTGTCTCTGTCTGACCCTGTGTGTGTGTGTGTGTGTGTGTGTGTGTGTGTGTGTGTGTGTGTTCGTTCATGGAGGTTTGTGTGTATTTTTTAATTCGCTGTTTGGCTCTCTCTGCAAACAGATGGGAAAAAAATGACTAACTGCTGTAAATTACAAGTTTTGCGTGTTTACACCTGTATTTCTGCAGCAATGGGCTCATAAACACACATGCAAATGACGTGCGCGCATGCATACTGATAGGCCTCACACACACAGGCAACACACGTAGACATGCGCACCGGCAGATGTCAGTTAATAAAAACACATTTCCCTACGTTTTCATGGGGTAAGAATTGATACCTCCCTTACTTTTTCTTTCCTCATCCAAACTTTTCGATCTCTCTTGAGGCGGGGAAGTGAAATTCTCCAAAATCTCCTCTAATCCCACACAGGTTTTTTGTGTCTTCTTGCGCCACAGCCATATTGTGGTAATCTTAAAGCCTCCATACTAACTGCTGGAGTCTCTGTTTCACTTGCTGAAGGGCCGATAAACCACCGAGCACCTGATAGGATGTGGTGTGAGAGAATTGGACAGGAAATAAAATGGTAATGACATATCATTTCAGAGCGTTCTGAAGCGGTTACAGTAACTGTGCCGCTGCGAACGGTGCAGACCACATAAAGTCATAATTTTGACCTCATAGTGTCTGTCTGATTGTAGCTGAATGTGAGAGAGAGCGCACACTAGACACACTAGAGAAGATTCATTTTATCTCCTGTAAACAGATTATATGGTGGCCATTAAATAACATCAATGAATTACTGTCCAATTTTATACCGGTAACTTAATTCATTTGTTTATATTTATCATTTTTCAACTGAATAATTAAAATTAATTCCTTGTATTTTCTTGTGATGTCCAGATGTCCATGCAAGTAGTTTTTGTGTCTCCATGAATCTCTTCCATTTTGGTGCCCAGTCACAATCACTGTGGTTCACACTGGAATATGTCAACAATTCATTCATAATCTCATAGGAAGGAACAGTTATGACTTTTTCTCTAAGCTTTTCCTCACGTGCCACCATTAGTTTGCCATTTTTAGCCTTTGTCTTGGATGGGTTGCCATTATCCAAGTCCCTGGTAGAGAATGACTTTGGTGATCCCCACCTATTCCCGTAGAACCACCTTCAGATAAACATTCACTTGTTCAAACTCCATGATCACACTAAACTTTGCACATGGCCACCAGCTTCTTTATGTTATTGAAGAAGCTGGTTATGAAATGGAATTGTAAGTCATCTGTATGATCATTTCTGTTTTACTTTAGTTGCATTTGTCTTTTGGTTTTTCAGTCCGTCTATGTATCTGTAAATCTACTGCTATATATCTGTAGCATCTTTATCTGTATATCTTTGTCCTCATGCAGCCTTCCTCACCTTCTGCCTTCCTATTCATGCGTGTATAATTATACATATAAGCCGTGTGTGTGTGTGTGTGTGTGTGTGTGTGTGTGTGTGTGTGTGTGTGTGTGTGTGTGTGTGTGTGTGTGTGTGTGTGTGTGTGTGTGTGTGTGTGTGTGTGTGTGTGCTTACAAGCATGCTACTGACTCGTCTGTCCCTGCAGCCGTCTGGCACCCCTGCCAAGGACCTGACCATGACTGTTGCCAAGAAACTGCCGCGTTAGTATGTCCGTGTGGGTGTGTGCACGTATGTATACGTCTTTTTCCACACTGACACACAGCACAGCCTATTTGAACTTCCGCAGACTCTAAGTCAATCAAAAATGCACACCGACACAAATAACGCTGATGTATGTATTGTCATGAATCGGTGTGCATCATGAGTGGAACGGTGAGTCATGGTTTCTGTGGGGGTGGACCATTTACATGAAGAGTTCAAGGATCCTTCACCAGAAAAAGAAAAAAAATATATTCCCTGCCATTTCACACATCCTGCCACGTACATTTTGCAGTTAGAATGCTAAGCTGAAGCATAAATAATTCACACAAGTCAAAAGAAATGCAAAATGCCACCTGACCTGTGGAGGAACAGTTCACTGTGAGACTCACTGCATGCATAATAGCATGGCAAAACACAGGAAATATTACAGGGGTTTATCAGCCTCCATTATTAGTTTATTATAGGAGTTTATTCAAAAGAAAACCATTTTAACTGAGACATTAAGTGCTAGCAGTTGTTGAGCAGGCATGGGGGTGTCCATTGAGTTTCACTATGGGAAGGGAAGGATCCAGTGTTTTTGGCACTTGATCCCTACTAGATAACAAAAATGGGGATATTTGTCCCTCAGTATTAAACTCACTCTGAGCACTGAAAGTAACCCTGAACCATCTCCACCTGGGGAGTTATCCTTATTGTGCAAATGGTCTACATCTGGCACATTTCAATGAGGACACTATAAAAAAGATCAACAGTGCAAATATTATTATCATGTTAACTGACCACATGGTAGACATAGGTGCAGAGGCATACAGATGCTCGTTGGCAACGGAACCCCACTGAGGATTAATCTTTATTCAGAAGTAACCTCATGTGACCCTGCAGTCACACTGCAGAAAAAAGCAGAGGATGTGTCCTCTGGAGAGCGGAGAGAGATTGCTCCCTGGAGATGATCTTCATCTGTGCAGCTAGATGGATTTGTGGGGCAGGATTTCCTGAAGAGTCCTTAGAGCCGGACCTGAAGCTATATTTCACTCCCAGGAGAGGTGAAATGGAGCAACCTCAGTGACAGCGACTGACGGTAGTGACTGATGGTAAGCATGGCACAACCTGATTGGTTGAGAGTGAAAAGGAGGAACACAAATAGACAGCTGACACTGCTGACAGTGTGACATAAACTCTGTACTGTATGCATAAACAAAAATAAGTACATGCAAAACAAGTAGTCTTACTAACTAAACTTTTGCCAAGCCTGCCTACTCATGGACAGTTTCAAGTTTCTTTTCTGAAACCTTAAAGTCAAAAATTAACTTAAAGTAACGCTATAAAAAGTGAAGAATACTGCTACCACCCACATGTAAGCACACATACACAATTCAGTAATCACTCCAAAACTTGAATTTTCCAAAAAGCCATAGTGCCGGAGGTAGCATCCCACACAAGCACACTTGACTTGTTAATACATACAGTGAAACCCACCACATCTCCCACCATGCATGCAGCCATTCACAGCCTCACCCCAAACCTTCATAAACATGAAAATATTATTTCTGAGGAGAAATGTGAGTGCTTTCATTCTGATGTATATGGAGGCTCAAACTCAGTTTGTTCAAATATAAAATCCAATAAGGCATTTTACACTTGGTTTTCAATACACAATAAACCGAAGAAATATAAAAGGCCCAAATCCATCCATCCTTTATCTAAATATCGCTTCCTCTTTAGGGTCATAGGGAGTCTATCCCAGCTGACTGGGGGTGAAGGTTCACCTGGACAAGTAACAGTCTGTCACAATCACACTCACATTCACACCTACAGACAGTTTAGAATCACCAGTTAACCTCAGCATGTTTCTGGACTGTGGGAGGAAGCTGGAGAACCTGGAGAAAAGCCACACATGTACAGGAGAACATGGAGACTCCATGCAGAAAGATCCCAGGAAGGCCGGGACACGAACCGGGAATCTTCTAGCTGCAAAGCGACAGCGCTAACCTCCAAGCCACTGTGCAGCCAGTTCAATTAATTTTAATTAATTAAATTTGAATTTGACATCAGCACTGGTTGGTGCAGCCCCCCCTAAATCCATGTCAGCTAAAATTTGATGCAAAGATGGCTGTAAAACTGCTTTGTTTTTTGTTGTTGTTATTGATGTTGTCGTTGATGTTGTTTTTGTTTGACTTCTCCAGTCCTGACATATCACACTTTTACTGAATCTGTTGACCATCATATCTAGGAAATCAGGAACTTTAACTGCATTTTGACCACAGCAAGAATTTCTGTTACTGAGCGGTAGCTCCTTAGCTCCCAAAGAAGTCCCACCAAACCACTGGGCTGGAAGCTGACTGGGCTGTGGCTGTCTGGTCAAACACTAGAGTGGTTGTTGCTACAACACAAGGAAGAAAGCGGCGGTCGGCAGTATGAGTATATATATCGTGTGCTAATGTGCAAATAAACACATGGGTCACTGTGAGAAATCCTCTTGCTCAGGAAATTGCACCGTGTCTTTCTAGTGCATGCAGCAGGTCATTTATCAGGTTTCTCTCCTATTCCTGACTTTGTGTCCATGCAGCAGAACCAGATAAATGATATTTTTCTTCCACACATCCTAAAAGTGAATACATTACCCACAGTTTAACGTAATCACACAGTTTAGTTGGCAGTTCGGATGTGGGTAGCTCACATATCCCAGAACCTTTAAACCTAAGGAAGAGGCAGTCGAGGTGTAGGAGGGTCACTTTTTCTCACTACACCCCGTCAAATATTAACATAATATCACAGAACGGCAGTGATTTCAGTGACATTACTTAAATACATTTATCAAATTTCATTCAGCTCAGTTTGAAGTCCTTCATAATGTTTTTCCATGTGCAGTAGAGCCACACTAAATGTGTTAACAGGCTTTGATGTATAGAATCTGTAGAGTGCTCCTTTAAAGGATAGCATCAGTTAACTGCAGTCTTTCTGTCATTACCTGGAGTTACTTTATGGAACTATTTTCCTACAGCCTTTTCTTGAACCCAAAGCCCGGTCTTTCAGTTTGAGAGCATTATTTTGCCATTTTACATTGAGATTGTGCAATTCTTTCACAGTTTTACTGTTACTTGCAGATGGAATATGTTTCCCCATTCTCAGACTGCTTCTGTGTGCTTTCAAAACTTCTCTGAGTTGTTATCTTTCTCTTGGATCTGTGTGACACAGGCTTGTCCAAAAGTCTTTGACCAACAGAATGCCAGCTAAGATGTTTAGCACAGAAAATGTGCATATACGGTGTAATTCAGACTTGAAAGCCAAACATATTACCATGAATGTATTCTGATGCCACACAAAGCCTTTATCACATAAATCTGAAAAAAATCAATAGTACATAAAAAGCAAGAAAAGCACTCAGAGAGCGCACTACTTCTTCAAAGCTGCTCAGTCATTCTATGATATCAGATGGATGAAATCTTTAAATGAGTCAAGGTCCACAGTGGTGGATTTGTAGTATGATCACAGTCATGTGATTGTCAACAGGTCGCTGACGTAGTGTTCACTTGTTGTCATGGTTACAGTGACGCCGTGCTGCTATCTGGCAATGATGCAGAAATCTTTAACAAATCCGTGGATCCAGACTATAAGCCGCATCACTGCCAAAATCCAATCACTTGGTCCTTGAGTCATTTCTGACCTTCCCTGAAAATTTCAGGCAAATCCGTTTTTGAGTGATGTTGCTGACAGACAGACAGACAAACGGACACCGATCGTCACATTACTCCACCGCGTTCCTTGGCAGAGTAATAAACTACTTGCTTGAGGTCCTTGATTTGGATGATTCATGTCGGCAGTGGGGCTGCACAGTGGATTTGGTGGTTAGCACTGTCGCCTTGCAGCTAGAAAATCC
>NC_067113.1:10246562-10299062 GCF_021347895.1 Acanthochromis polyacanthus | reverse complement strand
GCATTAGAACACAGGAGTGATGGTTGCTGGAAATGTTCCTCTGTACTCCTATGGAGATATTCCATTTAAAATCAGCCGTTTCCAGCTAGAATAATCATTTGCCACATTAACAATGTCCACTGGATTTATCATTCAATTAATGTTATCTTTTTTTAAAATGCTTTTCTTTCAAATATAAGGACATTTCTAAGTGACCCCAAACTTTTGAATGATAGTGTATTTCTGCTATGTAAAAGGGAATTTTCGAGACACAGGCTTCTCCTGCCACAAACACCTGATGTATAAGAATCACTGAGCGAAAAGAAACATTCCTTCCATACTCCAAATGGGACACTGTGTTCCAGGTGGCACCATGGTTGGAAAGACATCGAATTGTTCAGGGAAGTTACAATGTAGCCTGAATGTGACTCTGCTGGGTGCAGTGGGTTCAAACAGGCCCCAGGTCAGTCCCTCCACAGAGGCAAAATGATCAATTCACTCATTCATCCTTGTATTAAAAGACTGATATTTGAAACCTCAGAGGTCAACATCCTTGAACACACCAACAGACACGGTCCTTTTATTCTGGATGAACAAGCTCAGAGCACACCAGTTTTACCTCTAGTATGAGTTATACTGACCCATAACTCCACAAATACACTCTAGGATTCCTAACTTTCCACTGAGCACACCAACCAACACAAGCTGACACACTTGGTTACGTTCAATAAACTCATTAACAGTCCCAGGTGAGTCACAGTTTGCTGTGAGGGCTCATGCTGTGCTGTAGATCCCCCGATCTGTCCTCTGAGAAGTCCCTGCTGCTGATTCTGTCCAACACCACACAGAGAGCTGATGTTTTCTAACCTCCACTGCAGCTGCGAGAAGGAACTTGCCCTTCGCTTTTTCCAAACTCTGCAGCAGAAATCAGCAGCGTCCCACCCTCCTCCCGCCAGCCTTCTGTCTCAGCTCACGCTCTCAGTGAGGGGGAACTGGAGGCTCCTCCACTCATGAATACTTGAATACCTCCAGAATGAGGACAGGTAGTGGAGTCAGGATCTAACCTCAGTCAGTCAGCTGCAGCAGAGTCCTTCCTGTGTATTTTTACATACCTCTAGTGGCATTGTGTTTGCAGTGTCTGCCTCACCCTGTAGCTAATAAATGTAGACTGGAGCAGATGTCAGGCTTCACGAAAGAAATTTAGAAGTTCAGGACTGTGGAAAAGTTTAACTGATAGCTCTACTTCAAGCCAATGCCCCCCTCAAAAGAGCCAGAACCCTGCACAGCATGGAAATGTTTAAAATGCATAGAATCAGACGGCTGACACCCTGCACTCCAGAGCCACCAGGCTCTGCTCTCCTACTGCAGAGATCACACTGGATAGGATACATCACTTCTGATTTGGTTTGAGGGATCTCCTGAATGATGTGATCGCTTTGTTCCCCTTCATGTTGATTTCCAAGCTTATCCCGTGGAACTCTTAAATGTTTAGTGCAGTTCTTTAGATTATGCTGTTAATTGGCTGGTAGACTGAACACTATCAAAGGCCTTTGGTCCCATTTCACTGAGGCAGGCAGAACTGACGCCAAACTGACTGGCTGGTCTCCATTTCCCTAAATACCAATCAGAGTCCATATATATCTGAATGGTAACAAACAATCCTGCTGATATTACCTTCGGTATGCTCAATTGCTCTGATCTTTCATACTTTGTAAGACATTGTGCCATTTACAAATATTGCATTCACACTATGTTTATTGCAAAATAGCAAATAGGTTTAACGAACATGCCGGATGTGAGAAAAAGGCAGGAAGGTGCTGCAGTTTGCAGAAAATAGAGAAAATGTTGAGAAAGAAGTGGGCAGGAGAAACTTAGTGAAAAAAACTTCAAAGCACTGAAACCTCTGAATGTAGAGAATTAAAGAGTTGGAGTATTTGGCGGCAGCAGGAGAGCAGAGCTGAGAATGCTCACCAGAGCTGGTGGTGACGACACAAAGTCAGGAACTCACTTCAGCTACATATTAAGGTTGGCCCATTTATCACCCACCTTAGCTGTCAAATGCTGAGTTAATAAACAAAAACTGTGCCGTGTGTGCCATAATGTATCACGCCAGCTAAATATTTTGGATTTTGTGCGTGACTGTGCAAAGACATCATTTTGTGATCGGACTGAATGTGTGATATAGTGATGGAGTGGGGAGTTGGAAAATAAATTAGTTTCAAAATACTTTATCTATTTAAATGTGTTTATCCAGGATCAAAATGTACCCGAATGCCATTAAAAAGGAAACTAGAAAAGCAGTCAGAGAGCGCAGTACTCCTCCAAGGCTGCTCATTCCCCCATGCAGTTTAGTCAGAAATGCAGCATTTTTGAAATACTTTTTTGAAAAATGCAGCATTTGTTTATTAGTTATTGATGATCAGAAATCACAGCAACATAGAATGTGTCCATTTAATATAGATGTACTCACCTCCTGAATGTGTAATATTTATGCTTAATTGCAATATTTATGGTTGTGTAGGGTATTCATATTATGTGCAATAATCGGGTCTCTAACTACAACTTCTGGTCCATATTTGCTCTTTTGTTTATTTTTGTATATATTTTAGCTGTTTTTCTTTTTTAGTCTGTGTTCATATATTGCTTTATATAGTTTATTTTTTAATGCTGCTAAAATGGAGCGCCAAGCTGATTTTCATTGTTTTTGTAACAGTGACAATAAAGACCTATTCTATTCTATTCTATTCTATTCTATTCTATTCTATTCAATTCAAAGGAAGCGAGTATGTACTAGAAAATTAGAGGTTACTAACAATCAAGAAGCCAACAGAAGTTGACTACATGAACACACTCGGTGGGTAAAGTGAAACGCACACTTTTCCTTATACATGTCCTTGTCAGGCCCTCCTGTAACTACATTCTAACTTTTCTCCAGCACAGACATAACAATGCCTTCATAAGGGCCTCATTTACATTAGCAGAGAAAGTGCTATCCTGTATATACCTGCAGGCTGCTAAGGCCTGCATAGCCATCATCTATACGCAGACAGGGACAGTGCTACAATTATTCGAAGCTCTGCCACACTCATTCTCTGTGCAAAAGAGTAAGAAGATGTCTGATAGCTGAAGTATATCTACCTCGATAGCTGCCCAGCAGGGCTTCATGCCAAAGCTGCTCCCAGCCTGCACAGGCCTGCAACAGAGAGACAGAGAGAGAGGAAGAGCAGATGAGATGTTCAAGGCCTGCAGGAGATGAGGATGGAGGGAGGAGCAAGGGAGGAAACACAAGTGAGGAGGAGAGAGGCTATGATTGCCAGCCAGCATGTCGCCGGTAATTACAATGCTGTGTTCCCCCTCTCACTCTCTCCATCTTTCTCTCGCTCTCGCAGCCATTCACACCTTTCTGTCTTACAAGCCTGTGTGCTCAAGGTTAATAGGAAGTTGGGGGCAATTGGCTAAATAAAGACACATATACACATGACACATAGAAAAAAGCGCTTTCTCTCAGCTGGAAAAGACACAGTACCATTGCATCGGCTGCATTCATGCGGGCAGATGCTTTAGAATTTTTAGACCTCTAATTTTTAATTGACATAAGAAAAAGAGCATTATGCAATTGAAGTACACATTGCCTGTCCAAAAAAAGTCTCCACCTGGATTTAACTAAACAAACAGTTAAGATCCTTCCATTAGATAATTACCGCAGTGATGAATACGTTTCAGCTGCAACAACTTCTTTAACCCTAGCTATTGCAGTGAGGAGCTTCTCATTACTTAAACAACCATGTTGGAAGACATATCCTGTGGTCATGGAGAGGATGTTAATCTGTCTCAGAAGGGTCAAATTGTTGGCCTGCATCAAGCAAAGAAAACAACTAAGGAGATGAAACCACTAAAATCAGGTTAAGAACCTTCCAACGCCTTATTAAAACCTGAAAGATAGTGGAGAACCATCATCTTCCAGGAACAAATATGGTCTGATGAGTCCAGATTTACCCTGTTCCAGAGTGATGGGGGCATCAGGGTAAGAAGAGAAGTGGATGAAGTGATGCCCTCATCATGGCTAGTACCTACCAGCCTGTGGGGCTTTGTTTCCATCCTCCGGTTGTACTCCACCTTGGATTGTGCTACATTCACTAACTTTTTGTCCTTCATTATGGCTCCCAGCGTAAGTCAGACTCTTCTGATGCCTGGAAGAAAATGGAAAGTCGTCTCCATGGAAGTGAAATTAGATAGAACAGAAACACTGACCAACATGGGTCAAGATGTAAAAACAGGTCAACATATTGTAGCGACCTTCTGTGATGAATGAGTGAGACTTTATCTGCTTGTCTGTCGTGTGCAAAGCTATGTTTGCTCTGAGGCTGTGACGTATAATAATTAGATTTTCACATTCTGGGTAAAAGCAGAGCAACAGATTCTCTGTGTCATCCTTCAAGTCTACCTATAAAACACATTTATTTGCTCTTTCCTCAAAAATCCTTTGCTGCTTCGATGGCCACACCTGCTTGACCTTTCAGCTTCTGTCCACGCTTTCTTCAGGTTGGCTCGCTAGCTTATCCAGATTCATTATTTTTGTGTGCAGTTAGAAAATTACTGACGGAAGCGAGAGTTACCTTAAATTTGGTTTTATTGAACTACAGGACAGAATTGTGTTATTTGTGGTGAAATGCAAGCAGTTGACAGCATGAAGCCTGCAAATCACAGCAACGTCAGGAAACAAAACGCTGTTCAGTAAAGTCGGAAAGATATTCACAGATTGTGACTTCCGGCATCAATGACACATTAAATATACCGGTACATTGTCAAAACATAAACGATGCCTCTTTTCCCATCATCTAAGGTAGTCAATGTGCTACAAAGCCAATTTTAGACAAAAATATCTGTCTTTCAAGCTGTAGAAATAACATTGGTGTCTATGCGCAGCCAGCTATGCTACAACTGAACTGTGACCGTCTGCAAATTGCAAAACCGCTGCCACGGCAAAGAGAGACACAAATTTTCAATAACTTCACTCTTATACACTGTAGTGTCACCAGAATCACTGCAGCCAGCAACTGGCTCCTGCTGATCATATTACAACTTGTTTTGATATGAAATATTTTTTCATAATTTTAAGAAAATTTCATAGTAAAAAAATTTAATAATTTCACTCTTATGTACTGTAGTGTCACCGTATTTACTGCAGCCAATAAACTGGCTCCTGCTCGTCATAGCACAAATCTTGGTTTGATATAAAAACATTTTTTTCATAATTTTATGGAATTCTTTTTTGTAATACAATTCATTAAGTTCTCTCTTATGTACTGTAATGTATTTATGGGGGAGGGGAGGGGAGGCACTGGGGCTGGGGTGCATCTTATCGGGGGCTCCAAGCCAAACAGGTTGGAACCACTGCGTTACAGAATTCTTCTTGTTATCTTCTGGTAGAATGATTCATACATGAATGAAAGTTGTTGGTATTCATGATTTTTCCAAAGAACTGATCATTATGTGATGCATCTAATGGCTTTGTTTCCATTTTCGCCAGAGTTCCGACTTACAGCAAAAATCAACTTGCGTTTATCTGTCAGAACAGAATACAGGCATAAGTCGAGGGCCCCCTGTATGTGGCCGAGGGGGAGAAGATAGATGATGAAGAGGACGGGACCGAGAACAGAGCCTTGGGGAACACCTGATGAGAGGGGAGATGGCTGGGATGTAAATGTTTTTAACTGAATAAACTGAGTGCAGCCAGAGATACACAATGAGAACCAGTCCATGTCACTATTTCACCAAAACAAACTCCCCCCAGGTAGTCTGTTCACTACTTTGCAGTGACACCATCACTGCTTCCAAGGTCTGAGAGGTTTCTAACTGGTTTGAAGGAATACAAATAAGCACACTGTTACTGAACCTAGCAGAATGATAATGAGGTGCAGTCAGACCATTCTCTTCAGAAAAACTCAAACTACAGCTCATCTACACTACATGCACACACAGAGTAATACTAGTATGATTTTGTGGTTATACTTTTTACTCTCAGTCACCGTTTAGCTCTGTTTTGGTCTATATCAGCCTCTAGAAATGTGTTCAGGGCTTCCTAATATGAAATGTTCCATTGCTCAGAGATGTTTAAGTGAAAACTGCTGCTGCTGAAGTTCAACTTTATCTCCTTTGTTTCATCATTTTAAATAATCCCCTTTACATCAAGCACTGTTACTGGATCCTTTGTTGATATAGAAAACACTGAACGAGGAGTTTTAAGATGCATGAATCTTAGATTTTTTAACTTGCTTATTCATGACCTGTCCGTTTAACTTTTGTATGTTTTTTGTAGAGCAGACAAATGTTCGTTATAGTCTACTACCGAAGCCTGTCAGACAAATCAGGTAACATTTGAGAGGCGAGTACAAGGCAAAATTTGTGTGTGAGTATATGTGCGTGTACATTTGTGGTCAGGTGCTGGCTATACTTGTGGGGACCAAATGTCCCCACAACTGTAGGAAAACTGAAAACAATGTCACTTGTGGGGACCTCATTTCGGTTAAGGTTAGGGTTAGGGGTTAGATATGAATGGGAGTCAATGGTATGTCCCCACAATGATAGCAAGACACACACACACACACGTGTGTGTGTGTGTGTGTGTGTGTGTGTGTGTGTGTGTGTGTGTGTGTGTGTGTGTGTGTGTGTGTGTGTGTGTGTGTGTGTGTGTGTGTGTGTTTTTGTGGTCCCTCCAGCCACAAGATTCATTATTTACATGAGTGGTTAAACTAGGACAGCCTGGCCTTCAAAGCTACCTCACTGAAAAGCCCAGATATCTTCTTACGTCCTGCTCTCCTTTCTCTCTCTCTTTTTCTAGCCTCTCTACACCCCAGCTCTCTCCTCCTTCCTCTTTTTACCACTTCACACCAGCATCTTTTTTGTCTCCTCTCTCATTTTCTCAGCTTCCTCTCTCCTGCTGTCTTGCGTCATTTCTTGCTTTTTCTCCCCCTCTCTCTCATGTTTCTTTTCTCTCTCCCACTGTCTTGCTCATTGACTTATCTTTCTGTTTTGCTTGATTCATTCCTCTCTCCCTTCTTGTTCTCTCCATCACACATCCATATGCACACACATTTTTTAGGCTGCTCTACATGTGTACGTCCTCTCCTCCCTCCTTCTCTCCTCCCACTCGTTCACCCCAATCTCCATCTCTCCCCTGCCCTTCACTCATTTTTATTACTGTCACAGGAGCCTTTCTCTCTCTCTTGCCCTCTCCCTCTCTCTTTTTCTTCATGCCTCTTTCTCTCTTTGTCTCTGTGTTTATGAGTTGAGCTATATTGAGAGCGTCTGGCTGCTAGACACAGAGGGAAAGAGGGGGCGAGAGTGCACAATAAGGCTAAAGGAGAAAAGGTGAGAGAGAAAGTGAGTTAGAGATGGAGAGACAAAGATAGAAAGAGGGTTAGATAATGCAGTAAGACATGGAATAATACATATTGCACATACATATATGCAAACAACCAATGCAGTGAATGACTACATGAAGTCGAAGGAACTTTGGATATGAAGCAGCAGAAAGTTTTCAAATCAATCTGCAGCAATAAAATAAATAGTCAAGTAACACAAAATTGAAATCAATAACTACTGATGGGGATAAATAAAAGTTTAAAGTAGCTATAATCAATATTTTTATATCAACAATTGATCAAAGGACTGCATGCAATTTACAGTGATGACTCCACATTAATTTTAAATTGACTCTGATCACCTCTATGGAACATTTCAGTGTCTTTTTACCTGTTTAGGTTTTATACTGCAAAATATAACATCACAGCTCCAATCTGGCCTTTCCCAGTCATATGCAGACAGCGTAACTGGTCTGAAGCATACACTATCTGCCCAGCAGCAAACTGCAGACAGACAAAATTAAAGGCTGCTTTGGTTCATTATTACCATTTTATGGTGTAATTTTCAGCTGCAGCAAGCAGCTGTTTAATGCAGAAGCATTTAGCAGTCATGAAAGCCAAAACAGAGATAAAACTAAAGTGAATATTTGACTTACTTCTGTTGTGTTGACACAACTGAAAATTTTCTCCATACACTAAGTATATGAATGTGAAAATATACAGCTGTTTCTTTAAACATACTACAGTATTCCACCACAACCTCTACATTACCTTTTAAAAGTTTGGGGTCACTTAGAAATGTCTATATTTTTGAAAGAAAAGCTGTTTTTGTTGGTTTTTTTGGTCAATGAAGACAACATTAAATGAATGATAGATCCAGTGCAGACATACTGTAGTTAATGTGGTAAATGACTATTGTAGCTGCAAACGGTTGATTTTTAATGGAATATCTCCATAGGGGTGCAGAGGAACATTTCCAGCAACCATCACTCCTGTGTTCTAATGCTACATTGTGTTAGCTAATGGTGTTGAAAGGCTCATTGATGATTAGAAAACCCTTGTGCAGTTATGTTAGCACATGGATAAAAGTGTGAGTTTTTATGGAAAACATGAAATTTTCTGGGTGACCCCAAACTTCTGAACGGTGGTGTACCTCTGTGGATTTGTTACTACATACTGGTGTCAAATCAAAAGAAAAACCAAGAAGAAGTAAAGAAACAGAATGGATGCAGATGCTTGTAGATGCAGGTTGACACCACAGTACAATTAAACAATTTACGTTTAATCATGCTGTATGACATGTATAAAAACAAGGGAATATCTTTTGGAGGTATGGTGTTCCATCCCTTCAGGAGAGATCCAGAGCCTTGGAGAACCAACCTTAAGGAGCACTGAAGCTGTTTTGGGAGCACGTGACGGCCCAACATCTTACTAAGTGCTTTTTCCTTTAATGTGTCATCAGTCTGTATGTCCCCTGTCTTCTTAGATCCTGTCATAATTACAGCTGCTGTTTCTCAACGGGATTATGCAATAACTATCCCGCCAAATGTCATTAAACTTGGTTGAAAGGTGTAACAGAACCAAGGACAGACCCGCTGAATATTGAACTGCATTGTTTCAAATTTGGCATTGACCATTGTGTAGGTCTCTCTGAGTGCACTTCTAGTTCAGATTTGATCTGTTATATTAGCCATAGTTGCTTATTTTTCCTTGAAAAAGGCTAAACATATATTTTACTTTCCCTTTTAGTTGTCCTTCCAAATAAAGTCACTTTAATAATCTTGTAAAATGTTCTTACTCTTGTTTCTTTTTGAAGCCACAGCACAAAGATGTCTAACCAGCTAAAGGAGCACAAGACTCCGAGCCCTGAGCAATGGAAATCATCTGATGAGTCATCCAGTCTTTTCCTTCCATCCATAGGTTTATATTTTAAGAAATACAAAAGCCAAGCCTCTAGGTCTTAGTATCTATTAAAGCTGGAGGTGGGTGTGTAATGGCAGCAGCTACAATGAATCATTAGCTGAGAAGTTTGTTGTGTGTGATCACTGCATCAACTCCTCCCTAAAGGCAGAATAGATGTCATGACTGGAGGCCACATTACAAAACCTGCTCCATCTCCCGTTTGATGTTTCTATTATTATTGTCCAGAAACAAAGAGTTGATAAAACCAAAAGGGTGGTAAGAGCAAGAGAAACCCAGAGGACCGGAGCAGAGGGCGATCAGGCTGAAACTATGGCTCTAACTGTCCTGGCACGACATCAGACAGCGCTTACGATTTAGACAAAGTCAATGCAAATATTCTGAAGCAGCAGTAATATTTTATTCATGTGTCAAAATGCCAACATGGCAACAGCATTAAAAGGGGTGACTGATAGTGACCTGCAGTCTGATCACCTGAATCTGTAGCTCTTCTCGGCTGTATGAAGCTTCAGAGTGAATTTAAGCTCATTTATTCACTCTCACCACTAACATGGCATTGGTTTTGGCCACAGCTGTTTTAACAATTTGCAGTTCTTTTTTCAGCACCACATGGCAGACAAAAGAAGCATCTAGCTGGTGAAAACAGTGGAGCATTGAACACCAGAAGAAAAAATACCAGGACACGTTTGAGACCAAAACAGGACAGAAAGAGATTTGGTTGGAAACTAATGCTGCTATGTTTCTGCTGGCTGGATTATAGAAAATCAATTTTCAAAAGTCCAAATAGATATGTGATCATTTGAATCTTTATTATTACTCCACAAAGGAATGCGGCCAAGTTATGTGAGGATCTGCATATGTTTGTTTATCTGCTCGCAACATTACTCGAAAACAGACACGGATTTGGATGAAATTTTCAGTGATGGTCAGAAATGACACAAAGACCAAGTGATTAGATTTTGGCAGTGATGCGGCTTATAGTCTGGATCCACGGATTTGTTTGCCAGATAGCTTCATGGCATCACTGTAACCATGACAACAAGCGAACACTATGTCAGCTGATTGTGATCCTACTACAAATCAGACTTATCGGGACCTATCCATCGGAAATGATTCATCGACTGAGCAGTCTTGGTGGAGTGCTGCTCTCTGAGTGCTTTTTTGTTTAATCACAGGATCTTTAATGTCAACTTTTGATTGAAAGTCAGGTCAGATGTATTTGCTCTTCTCACATAGACAGTATTCTGTATCCCGATTTCAACCGATCAAAAGATCAATACCTTTATAAGGTTTTAAAATGTCAAAATAGTGTTTAACCCTCGTGCTGTCCTTACCAAAAAATGCTGTTGCTTTGTCTGAAAAAAGTTTAAAAATTCAGAAAAAAATTCCCCAAATTTATAAAAAATTTGCAAAATCTTCAGGAAGAAAATTCCTGAAAAGTTTTCCTCAAAAGTTTTATTTTTTTAAAAATAAAAATCCCCACATTTGACAGCGAAGTTCACTGGGTTTGGTTGATTTTTTTCTGAATGTTCTTAAAAAAATTTTGTTTTTTTTCCACGAAAAAATGTTCAAAAATTTCCTAAAACAATTTTGAAAATGTGGAATATTTCACTGTGAAAAATTTTTTTTTTTTCACACATTTTTTTAAACTTTAAAACGGGCCAATTTGACCCGGAGGACGACAGGAGGGTTACTACATTTTCGGATGCCCACATGAGTGCAAAAAGCAGATGGTGAGAATATAGTGGAACTGGTCTTTTGTGGCATTTCATAGCATTTTGTTGGTACGTAGCATTTGTGAAGCTCCTGAGGCTGACTGAGTCGTTTTAACACCGACACAGAGACCACAGAAATATGAATCGGAGGCTACAGCAGTAGCAGACACTTGTACCTGCTGGTTTCATGATCACAATGGTGCAGACTCACTGTTCAATGGACTCTACCGTCAGCAGAGCTAAATGTTTTTCACCCTTTGCAGGAATCAGATTTTCACCTCTTTTATCCATCAAAGAAGTGGAGAGTCCAGAACCCATCACACAGGCTTCATTCTGCAGCAACAACAGCAAAGAAAAACCCCTGAAGACATGACACCACTGCTTCCTGGGACTGAACGTATTGTTAGGTGTTTATGCTTTATGTGCATACATAAAGAGTCAGCTTAGAGAGATCTAGTTACAGCAATCCTGCTGCGACAGGAGAGGGAACGGGTCATTGACTGGTGTGTGTGCTTGTGGTTGTGTGTTTAAGCTGTACAGAGAAAACAAAGGCACAGTCCAGCGCAGTCAAAGCAATAGAGCAGCCGTATGGTATTTCTGCTTTGAGCAGGTGTTTGCTGAAGCGAGGGGAAAGCATCAGTGCTCAACCATATGTGATTGAGCAACTGGTCAATAAAGAGAAAGATGATGTTGAAAACAGCCCCAAGGTCAGTTCATGGAGAGCAAGAATTACCGTCTCAGTCTCTCTGCTTCTCTTTAACAATCCCTCTATTTCCTAATTCTGAACAATGAAAGTTCAATTCCCCATCCTGGCCCATACTTGGGCAATAATCACTGTTTTCATCAGGATCAGTGTTGCAGGGGCTTGAGATTAAATAATGGAGCGAATAAATCAGCTCTGTAATCAAGCAAACCGTGGTGCCAAAGAACCAGAGCTCCAGCTCTCTCTGCAATGAACAGCCTTGTTTTCTGTCTGCCCCCAAATCAGCTGGATTTTAGAAATACAACTGTTATTCTTTGAGGACTGTGCTGCTTAGCGGCACATGACCTTTTGTCCACAGAGATAATGGAGCAGATTAGATGGAATGTATGAGCTGCAGAGATATGAATTCCAAGTTGAAAGTTAAACAGGAGCCATATAGGGCTTGTCAAAGTGTTTTCAATGAAAAAGTAGTGCACAAAGTGAGCATAGCTGCTGTCCGGGATTTTACATAGAAATGGGGAATTTTAGAACTCTAATGACTAAAAGGATAGCAGTTGATCTGATTGCCACCAGAATGTTTCAGTTTTTCCCCAGAGTATGTAACTATTAAAATACGTAATGAAGTCACATCATGATCATATTTCAGTCATTCATCAGAACCCCAAAACCTGTATGTTTTGTTTTAAATTCATAAATTTCACAGATAGTGTTTTCAGAACCCTACAGTTCAACCCAACACTGACGACAGCGCCGACACATCACATGAATGGATTACATTTATGAATTATTTGCTGCTGGACAAATAGTATGGCACTCTTTTTGCATTCTTTTTAAGTTAGAAGTATATATCATAGAATGGTCAAGTGATTTGCATTTTTAGGTTCATGTTTTTGTTTTAAAACACTGTTTTAAAAGGAAACATATTAGTTTGAATGTAGCCACGGGGAATAACACGTAAACTACACTACCATTCAAAAGTGTGGGGTCATCCAGACAATTCCATGTTCTCCATGAAAACTCCCACTTTTATCCATGTGCTAACATAACTGCACAAGGGTTTTCTAATCATCAATGAGCCTTTCAACAGCATTAGCTAACACAATGTAGCATTAGAACACAGGAGTGATGGTTGCTGGAAATGTTTCTCTGTACCCCTATGGAGATATTCCATTAAAAATCAGCCGTTTCCAGCTACAATAGTCATTTACCACATTATCATTCATTTCATGTTGTCTTCATTGAAAAAAATGCCTTTCTTTCAAAAATGAGGACATTTCTAAGTGACCCCAAACTTTTGAACAATAGTCTACATTGTCAGTAAATCTTTGAACTATTCAGCCAACCTGTTGAAATGAAAGTGGTTTAAGTTGTTGTAATTTAATGCCATGTTATTAATGGTATTCATAGTTTGACATTTTAAGAGTTGACCAGTTCAAGTTCAAGTTTATTTCAAACCCCACATACACAATTAAACATTTACAATTCCCACTAACTTACAGTTACTCATACTGTTTGAAAAGGGGATGGAAGAAGCATTGCTTTTCATTTTCCAACCCCTCACACCACACCACCACATTCACAACAGTTTGCTTTGTTGTTGTGGGTCACATACATATATTGATACCCATCTCTTGTCTGTACAGGAAATATTAAGTTGTAACCAGCTATCAAAACAAACTGTAGATGTGGGTTTTATCTGTTGGTTCAGAAGGGATCTACCAAGCAAAACACTGTAAAGTCATAATCAATTTTAAACATTTGCAACTTCAGATTGAGCCAGTCTAGTGGTTTCCTCCTGTTTCCCATCTTCATGCTAACCGATGCTAAGCTAACCACGTGCTGGCTCTACATTTATATTTATTGCACTAACATGTGAACTGCATCAATCTTCTTATCCAGTTTTCAATAGGAAAGCATACGACATATTTTCCAAAATGATGCACTATTGTTAAATAAATGAAAATCAAAGTTGTTTGAAATTGATTCTGGTGACTATCAGTTCTTTGAAGAAAGTTGGTGGCTGAACGGTTCTTTGGAGTGGTCACACTGTTCAGTTCAAGAAGTAAACAGCTGGAGCAGGTGTCGTTTTGGAGGATGTTAACCAGCCACTGAGATTTTTCACATCTTGCCGATCCAAATGAATGTATTTAATCTAATAAACCTTAGTAAATACTTTTCAATCCATTTATGAAGCTTAGTTGCACCTTTATAACCCTGTCCAAACCGACTTATTTGAAAGGAGCGTTAACGTGACTCAGATTGAACCTGAAAGTTGCTTTGTTAACATGAGCAGGTTGTCTGCTGCAGCGGTCCATCCTCAGCAGACCTCCCACGGTGCCCTCCAGAGTCAACAAAACTTTCCGAGAGACTTTACCCCCTCCATCCCCCCGGCCTATCCCATCATGGGAGGTTTTGATTCACAGGACTGACAACCTTATTATGCGGCACACTTATTATTGATATTACGCCGCAGAGGCGCGGTTGCCATGGTCACCGAGCGAGAGACATTTAATTTTCTCTCCTCCATCATCATTATCTATGGGGCCATCTGTTGTGGAAAATGAATTCAGCCTCATTTGCATGACTGATAAGCACATTCTTTATCTGTCCCACAGAAGGTCATATGCCATGGATTTGGGGACTAGGGAGAGAGAGAAAGAGAGTGAGGGGGTGAAATGATGCGTGGTCTACCTCTATGAATGAGGTAAATGGGGTGTATGTGTGTGTTTGAGTGTCTATCGGAGCTCGGATGTGTGCATGTGTCTGCATAATGCATGGACATGTAATGTTTATGCATGCCCTCTTGCCATGCCTTTGTTCTCATATGGATGCTTTTGAATTTACATAAGCACGCGTGTGTGTGTGTGTGTGTGTGTGTGTGTGTACCAGCCATCATGAGTGCATGTAGTAATTTTATGTGTGAATGCATACATTTCCACAAAAGGCTATATGTGTGGCTGAGTCTGTTCTTGTAGGTGTAGCTCTGTGTTTGTGGGAACTACAGGTATTCTCACTTTTAGACCTCGGAGCACTAAGAGTATTTTTGCAGAGTAGCTGCTCTGTGGTCAGTTTGACTTCTTCTCACATTACTCTTGGTCTTTGGTTTGAGTCTGAGGTGCAGCTTTAGATTTATATCATTTATTTTTTTGTCCACTTGGGGCAGATGAACAAACTGAGGCGCCTGTCATGTTTTAAAGCCATTGTTGAAAAGTGTATTGGCAAAAAAAATAACCTACTTAAACATCCGGCAGAAACAGAGACACAGTCAAAGAAACGGGAGCACATCACTCCACTGGCTTCCTGTCTGCTTCAGAACTGTTTTTAAGCTTCTATGGCTTATTTTTAAGGTGTTACATGGGTTGGCACCTTCTTCTCTGAGCTTTTAACTGTCCATGCTCCAGTTTTATCACCGAGGTCAGCTAATCAGATGATCCTTAATGTTTCCAGATCCAAGCTCAGAAACAGAGGTGATCCAGCCTTTTTCTTTGGCTGCAGACAGTCTGTGGAACCGCTTACCTGTTCTGATTAGAACTGCTTGGTCTCTTGATACATTCAAGCCCCTACTGAAGACACACATGTCCTCTCTGGCTTTTAACTGTAGCTGAGCGCTGACACCTGATACATGGCATTGTTCATTTTGCTCTGTAAATTTCCTTACAGATTAGGTCTTGCTTTTTTTTTAACTGTAAAGCACTTTGGTCAACCTTGGTTGTTTTTTAAATGTGCTTGACTTGACATTCATGTTCAATTTGAGTCTTGTCTGTGACCACCTGATACAATACAAATCCAATATTCACTCTCTGTTTTTGCTCTGTTTTGGTCTCCAAGAACAAGATACTCTTGAACTGAAGAAGACTTTACTACCAAGTGAACATTTCAGTGTAAGAATAAAGTAAAACATAGTCTAAACCTACACATTGTCACTTGTTGGCATCATCTCAACAGGCTGCACACCATTCCAGCCTATTTCATGTGAGAGGTTATGACACAGACCTGCCTTGAACTTACCATTGATGAAATGTTTGCAGACTAAGTTAAAAACTCATCTGTGAATAGAGTTTCTCTCTGAATGCCGACAGGTACAAATGGTGAATCCTTCATTAAGATTAGGTAAAATTGACAATTTACTATGTGAAATCTCACATTTCACATAGAAAATGTCCAAAAAAAGACAATTCCTTTTATGCTTCAAGCGTGATTGAAATGTGAAATGTTATTTTTACATATGACAACATACCTTCTCTAGTGACAGTACATTGAATACCAAAATAGTGAAATCTACCAAGTCGCACTCCATTTTTAAATTTGAAAATGAAACTTTACCTAAAAGAGGATATAAAGCAACTGATTTGTCATCAAGAGTGACACATTTCAAAGTGCAGGTATTTATTCAACCTATGTTAATGTGAAAAAAGATTGAGAAGCAGCTCTAATGAAGATTAGTTTCTGGTTTTTCATGTATTTCTAGTGAATAAGGTTGCCATATTTTTATTTTTGTGACTAGGATTTAAAACCACTGAGGCACTGAGGGTCCTTCCAGGTACAGCAATACAAACTCTCTCTCTCTCTCTGTGTGTGTGTGTGTGTGTGTGTGTGTGTGTGTGTGTGTGTGTGTGTGTGTGTGTGTGTGTGTGTGTGTGTGTGTGTGTGTGTGTGTGTGTTCTTGTACTTGCTACATGGTGAGGACCATTTTCTGCATTTAACTATCAAAGTGAGGACATTTTTACAAAGTGAGGACATTTTGGCCGGTCCTCACTTTGAAACAGCCATGTTTGAGGGTGAAGACTTGTTTTTAGAGAACAGGTATGAATTGAGGTTTGGTTAGGGTTAGGGTAAGGATTAGGGTTAGGCAATCAGTTGTGATGGTTAAGGTTAGGGTAAGGCTCTAGGAAATGCATTACGCCTATGGATGTCCTCACTAAGATAGAAGTACAAACATGTGTGTGTGTGTGTGTGTGTGTGTGTGTGTGTGTGTGTGTGTGTGTGTGTGTGTGTGTGTGTGTGTGTGTGTGTGTGTGTGTGTGTGTGTGTGTGTACAGGTAAAGAGGCTCCCTGTGGGTTTGTGCATGCTCTGGTCTTTCATGTCTGGCACATTTGTCATCCCATTCCAACGATCTCTCTCTCTCTCTCTCTCTCTCTCTCTCTCTCTCTCTCTCTCTCTCTCTCTCACACACACACACACACACACACACACACACACACACACACACACACACACACACACACACACACACACACTGTACATAAGTAGGCTGAAGCTTGTTTTTCCTCCTCTCTCTTACTCCCAGTACAGCAGCAATACAACCTCTCCTCCCTTATACATCTCTCTCTCTCTTCTTTCTCTTCTCCTTCCCCCTCACCCCACCCTCACTCTTCTCCCTCAGTCCCACCGAACAACAAGCCTTCACCTTCTCCCACGCTATCATCTCAAGTCCCAAAACACACAGATTGTCTGCCTCCCCCTCCTTTGGCTCCCAGGCGCTAGCTTGCTTCCTCTCTGCAGCATCGACACCTCTAACCTCAGCGTCGCCCCTCTGTCGTGCTCCTTCCATCCCCACTGCAGCGCTGGTTTTCCCTTCATCTCTTTCACTCCGTTCCCCTGCATTCTGTCCATCTCTCAGTCGAGTCAGGAATTCTGCATACGAGTTTGTGTTTGCGTTTGTGGTGCGTATGTAAACTTTTCACTTTTTTTCTGAAAAGACAGTTTAAATGAGTTTTGCAGGCCAGGAAGTGATTTAAAAATGGCCTTTAAATAGTTCAAGAGCTTTAATTATACATGAAGAGTTTAATTCAAGAAAGTACATTAAGTAGACTCGTTTTTAATTACATCCAAATCTGAAAAGATTACCTGATGTTAATGTTTTCAGTTGTAAAAAAAAAAGATTTGCAACTTAATAAGCATAATTGTTAACTTATTAGCAACACTTTCAATCATTCTGCTTTTCAGAGGGTTTATTTTGAGACCAGCAGCCATTTTAATGGAACATTTACTGTCAGAGGAAGATTGAATTTGACAACACAAACTCAAAGTTCACTTATTCGCTTTGGAAGTTTGGACTAAAATCCACAACTCATACCAGCAAGTTTTCTTAGCCGTCATGGAGTGAAAGATGTTCAAACTTTACATGGTCAGAGCATGTTTTTAAGTTGGCCTTAAAGTTGAGCTTGACAGTCATTCTTCAACAGCAGATGACAGAAATCTGAATGTAGGGCTCATTTAATCAGCACACAGGACTGTAGATACTGCAACACTGCACATCACACAGACTGAAGATTCTCTGTTACTGCACTGTGCACATACCATAAATATGTCCATTTTACCTGTTTGCATATTAGAATTGTACCTATGTGTATTTTTTTATTCAGATTTTTCTCTTTCTTTATATTCTGGGCTGCTTCGCACTTTCACGATGCTGCTTGAAGATCCCTGGTTCATGTCCCGGCCTTCCTGGGATCTTTCTGCATGGAGTCTCCATGTTCTCCTGTACATGTGTGGGTTTTCTCCAGGTTCTCCAGCTTCCCACAGTCCACAAACATGCTGAGGTTAATTGGTGATTCTAAATTGTCTGTAGGTGTGAATGTGAGTGTGGTTGTTTGTCTCTATGTGCAGCTCTGTAATAGACTGTTACCTGAAAAAAATCTGATCTCAGTCTAATCTGAATCACAGTCTTCAACAGCAGACTAAGCAAGTTGGGTTGTAAAAGCTCAGGAACTAGTCAGTGTGTTGACCTCTGAAGGTCATGAATGACTGGAAAGCTCAGAACACAGCGTCTGATTGTTGGATAAATATCGTAACTTTTCTCTTGACATGTACACATTCTGTGTCTACAAGGTTTCATATTTTATTTTGAGGAGTCACCAGAATTGTCCTGTCAGAGACACTAGGGGTCCAATTTTTGACAGAATTACATGACAAGGAAGAATATTTTAGAACAAAACGATCTCATCACAGGATGCTCAGTTCCTCTCTGTAACACATGAGCTCCCCTGAAAACATGACTTGTGAAGTTTTCGGAGGTTCTTGAAAATTTTTGCCATGCACTTTAATTTTTGTATCTTATGTGTAAAATGGGTGATTATTGATGTGTGAATCATGCATGAAGATGATTCATCTAAAATTCAGTTTAATAGAGATAGCGGCAGCATGCTGCTTTCGCCATTAACATCAAACAGGGCATTGTAGTATCATAAACTTTAACTCAAAGATCAGGAAAAACTAAACAGAAGAACAAACTTCACCCTCTGGGGTTCTGACAGCAGGCATCAGCTACTGCTTATCTTCTTTCTTATTCTCATTAATAGAAATAATGATACATAAAAGCTCATTGAAGAGATGAAATTGAAAAGCCGTGGTTTAGTTCACACACGATAAACAGAGAGGAGTTATACTGATGTCCAGTGACAGAGACTACAATGACTCTAATATTACTCCGGGTACATTTTCAGTTTTCAAGTGGTTGCTATGAGACATTATGGTCAAACAATATTCTTAAAAAGTGATTTAGGAATTAGCTCCAGCTCATTAATTAAGTGAGGACAACACATTGTGTCTGTTGTGGGGATTTTATAATCTGTGTCCACTACACGTAACGCACTTTTACTTTCTTCAGCTTCAGACTGTCTTGGTTATAGATTTCATATTTCATAACTGATCTTAATGCACTGAATCACTAGTCTGCTATTTATTCTTTCATTTTTATTACCATCATGGGTGGATAGTTTGAATGTAGATGGAATAAACATAATTTTCTTTCAATTTTGGGTCATGCCAGAATTGGAGGACATTTGGCCCTTTAACCTTTAAACCTTACAGTTTTCTGCTCCATATTCATCAATAATAGGTATTGATTGGCTCAGCTTACACATCAATGGTAGCATTTTTACTCCATGTTTTCTGTGTTGTTTGCTAACCCTACTCTAATCCATGCCAATGTGATCTTTTTCTCAGCATTAGAAGCTAGATATTTAGCTAGCTGTTACTGCTGACCAAGAGGACAAACTGACTGATGGAAAACAGTCCAAAGAATTAGTCTGATCCTGATAATATGAGGTAGAGTGAGACATTCAGTCAGGGCTGACAATGTGATGGAAATATGAAAACTAGAAGAGAGGACATAGCTTTGCTCTACCCATTCTTTAGGAACACTGTTTCAAGATGTAAACGGAAAAAAACAAGACACAGAATGACAAAAATGAAACCGAAAATGACAGAAACAAAACGGAAAATGACAAAGACAAGAACAAAATGACAGAAACGAGACACAAAATAACAAGACAAGACACGAAATGAAAAAACGAGACATAAAATGACAAAAACAAGACACAAATCGGTAAAAACAAGACAGAAAATGGCAAGAAAAGGACAGAAAACAAATACAAGACATAAAATGACAAAAGCAAGACAGAAAATTATAAAACTAAACAGAAAAATGACTAAAACAAGATACAAAACAACAAAAACAAGACAGAAAACAACAAAAATATCATCAACAGGTTATGCTAACATGTTGTGGGTCACACGTTCCATAAATAATGATTATTATATAAATATTTTGTTGATAAAGAAAGTGTTCCCACAGGTAAGAGATATCAATGAAAAAAATAACACCAAAAAAGGAGATTTAAATTTCATTTGAACTGTTTTTTTTAGAGATTCAGTTTGGCCATCAGGGAGGTGGGACAAGAGAAAAATGCTATTTTAGGGGGAACTCCAGACGTATTTGGTATTTTAAAAAATATTTTCAAACATTCTTTTCTGCTGTTTTTTTTTTTTTTTTTTTAAGATTTGGTCTCAGGACAACAACATTTACAAAACAACTTTGATGGGTGGGACGTAAAATGTCCTCCAATTCTGGAATGAGCCTTTTATTTTGAACATCAGCTCTAAGCATATCAATTAGGACATAAAATATCATGAAATCAGCTGCATTGTTTGTTGCGTTCATTGCATTATTCAGGTAATATACCTCGAGTGGTACCAGCCATTGAAATGAGAAAGCAATTGAAGAAAACAAAGGTGATCTTAACATTTTTTTTTCCATGACTCTGTATTGTGCAAGTGTGGAGGAATGGCTCAGCTGTTTCTAATATAAAATGCTAAAAGCTTTTTATTAGAAGCTATCGCGAGGAAATGACCTCATTTTCATTTCTGACCTACTAATGGATCTAAGGGTGACCACACCGCGGCTTTCCAGCTACCTTGTCCCTCTGTGTGTGTCTTGGTCGGACTTCAGCACCAGGAGCTGTCCGCAGCTAGCTGTGGCTAACGTTAGCAGCTAAACTAGCTAGCATTAGCACCTATCAGCTGAACGTGGATTCTCTGACCACGAACCAGCCGCTTGAACTAGTTTAGTGTAAAATTTTCGTAGTTAAGCCGAGTTCTCCTACCAGCGAGGTGGGTACCTTCATGTACCTTCATAACCGGTAAGTCAGCTTGGAGAAGAACTTCACTTTAAGACAGCGTTTCATTTTCGCTGCTTTTGAGATAAAAGGTTAACAACAACTTTCAACTTAAGTTTTTTATTTGGAAAGCGTAAATCTGCTTTGTTCGACAAGCTGACCTGTTTGTGCCAAAACCACGGTAAAAACAAGCAAACAAGCAAGGAGGTTAAACAAAGGTCACACTTAATAAAGTGTTAATAATTTTTCCTGCATGTTTAGAATTAGCTTAGAGTTCCAGTGAGGGCAAATTAGCAAGTCGCCATCCACATGAATTTCAAGAAAAATAATTTATTCAACGTAATATGTCAAATATTTAGCTTCAAATCAGCATCAGATGTCAATCAGAACGTACTGTTATAGAGGAGACAAGAAACCCAAATATATTCACAACTGAAAAGCTACAGTCACAGAATAAAGGCTTTCTTTGAAAAAAAAATTAAAAATCGGTTGACTGGTGTTCAAAATAATGAAAGGTTAATTAATTTAATAATTAGCAGTTATTTGGTTAATCAATGCAGCTCTGCTCTCATAATAGAACATATAAGAAGAGGTAGAAGTGAAATGTCAGCATCATGATGTCTGACAAATCAACATTTAGGGAGTTCTCTTTTGGAAGTAGTTATGCTGGGGGGGAAAAAAGTAGACACAAGCTCACATCTGGATAGATCATCCATCCATCCATCCATCCATTATCTATACATCGCTTAGTCCTCATTAGGGTTGCAAGGGGTTAGAGTGTATCCCAGCTGACTGAGGGTAAAGGCAGAGGACACCTGGACAGGTAACAGTCTATCACAGAGCTACACATAGAGACAAACAATCACACTCACATTCACACCTACAGACAATTTAGAATCACCAGTTAACCTCAGCATGTTTCTGGACTGTGAGAGGAACATCGTGAAACAAATAAAGAACTTCTTTTCAACAACTTTTTCTAACATAACACCCAACATCCTGTCTCATTATGAGATGGAATGAACTTAACTAAGCTGTGGACGCAGGTTCAAACATTTTCAAAACAGTCTTGTCAACATCTCATATTACTTTAAGCATGTAGGCACAGAAACATTCAACTCACATGTATGAAACAAAGGAAAAGTATTTACCAGAGACTGGAACATTCAGTCTCAGTCCAGTATCAGGAATTGTAATGCTGCATGATTCTCTCTGGGCTTGGATGACAAATTTATTATTTAGATGATAATTCTGGTTCATGTCTTCCTGTGAGAGGAAGCCGAAGTACCAGGAGAAAACCCACGCATGCACAGGGAGAACATGCAAACTCCATGCAGAAAGATCCCAGGCCCAGGCCGGGACGTGATCTTCTAGCTGCAAGGCGTCGGTGCTGCAGATAGACTGTTTATTCTAAATATCAACATGGTGTGCAGCATAAAACACACAGTAAAAAACAGGCTGTAGGTAAACGTGTGAGTAAAACGTGATCCGCAGACCAGCTTGTGTTTGTTAAAATCTAAAGGAGAGCTCGTTTTATTCGAGTGTCACTGGCCTTCAAGCTTTTTGGAACTTACGCAATTAAAAACTATTGATTGTTTTCAGGCATTTTACCCACAGCCACATTCACATTGTAATCGCTGTTTTAGAGAGAGAACCCTCTGCACCGCTGTAGTACTGAGCCTGATACATGAGCATCTAATACATTTACGGCTAAAACACTGATTTCCAGCTAGTATTCCTAATGTGTGATGATTCTTTAAATTAGCAGCACTCTCCTGTTCTGTGCACATTTCTCCCCTTTGTTTATTTGTTTAAGAATGTGGGATAAATTAATTGTGCTTGATTGGCATTAACATAGCCAAATAAGAATTTGAATTTGGTAATATTGAACGCCCCGGGGGCATGTGTGTCCCAACCCACCAGAGTACTTATCATGCTTTCCTCTGCTGCCTGGCAGCATTGTTGGGGAGAGCAGAGCTTGTTGGTTCTGTAAAATGCTGCTGTATGGCATTTGATTTGTTTACTGTTATGTAGAAGATCAAAACAATGAGCCTCATATACATTTTTTCTTGATTTGAGGAGCGCCACATAGGCTCATGTCTCTGAATGCTATTCTGAATATTTATGTGTAAACATGAATTTATTTGAAAATGTTATTGCTTGTCCCTGTCATATGAGAAGTCCTTAATATTCTGCTCTGCCTATAGGGGGGCTGCTGCGTTTTCAGCTGAGTCTACCCCACTGGGGGAAAATGAATGAATTAGCACCTCTTGTCCGGTAAGAAACGAACCTAATTTATAATCTAATTATGATGATGTCTCAGGGATCATATTAGCATTCTCTGTGTTTGCATATCTGGGTAAATATGGAAATTATCACGTTGTTATTCCCATTTTCATTCACACCAGAGTGCGCATGAATGTCACCCTCTTTATGGTCTGAGTATGATTATATTGTAAACACTGTGTCCTGTTTGGGAGCCGTGCTCATCACTGAACACATGGCTACGGCTAGCCTGTTTCAATACTCATTCATCTTCTCCACTCTTAATTCTGGTGCTCAGCCAGCCTCGAAGCTGGAACGGGGAGGGGGAACGTTAATTAACAGCAAGTCAGCGATCAGCCGGAGACTTCCTTTAAGTTTGCATCCTGTATCTCTCTCAGCTCTCCCAGTGATCCCAGGCCAAATAATGTGCAACGAACCACGAGTGGAGCTCATTTTCCTTTTTTTAAAGACACAAATTTATGTCTCTGCTATTTGAAATAAATGCACTGCACATGTTCCACATGGCTCACTATCATCCCCGTCCCTCCTCTGTTCTTCCTCTCTTTCCTTTCCCTCCCTGCCTTCATCTCTAGCCGGGGCCCGTGGGAAGAACCGACTCTGGGAGCAGACAGTCTGCAGCCCTGAATAAATGTATAAGAGGGAGAAGGGGAAGGGAGGGCACATTAGCAGGCAGGGAGAGAGCAAGGAGGGAGAGAGAACATATTGAGTGTTGGAGGACATACATGCCGAGTGTACAGAGAGAGCGAGATGCACAGATAGAGGCAGAAAGAGACGGAGAGAGAAGGAAAGCAGTTCAGCTAGTAGCACTAAGAAAGGAGAGAGAGCATCTTAGATTCCTTCAATTGTCTCTTCCTCCTCTCCCAGCATAAACACATGCTCATACACACCCCCAGCCTCTCTCCCTAACACACGCACACACACACACACACACACACACACACACACGCACACGCACACACGCACACACACACACACACATACGGACACACAGGCACCGTTGCTTTAGGGTATACCAGTCGGCTTTGGCAGTCCTCTCCTTTGTTGTTTTTGCTATTGCTTGGTCTCAGCGGCAGCGCGGCGTGCGCCTCTATCTATCGCTGGGGTGGGTGCATGTGTATGTGTGTGTGGAGCCTGCAAGGCGGCGTGTGAAGGATGCCACTAGCAGTACCCGGGTAAGTCATCTCCTTCCTTCTATCCCTTTTCTTCCTTCCTTTTCTCTTTCTGTGAGCTTTCCTTTCTTTTTGTTCTCCTCTCTGATCTGCAGTCTCTCCATCTCGCCTGGGATTCTCGCCTCTCTCCACCTACCGTGTGCATCCACTATGTACAGCTCTCCTCTCTCTCTCTCTCTCTCTCTCTCTCTCTCTCTCTCTCTCTTTCTCTATTTCTCTGGGCTCTCTCTGTGTGCTTTCTCTCTCCCTCAGTGTCTTTCTCCGTCTCCTCCCGACTGTGCTCTCGCCATCCCTGCTTCTCTCGCCCGTTTCCTCTGCTCTCTCTCTCTCTCTCTCTCTCTCTCTCTCCCTCCCTCGCTCTCTCTCTCCAGGCTGCGCCTCATTGGTGTGTCCTGATTCCCTTTTTCCATTAGGCTCCAGGCCCATTGGTCGTCTGCCTTCCAACCATTATCTCCACTCCTCCACCCCTCTGTCATCCTTTCTCCCTTTGCTCTCCCTCCTTCCCTCATTCCCAGTCATCTCTCAAGTCGTAAAAATGATTTGCATGCAGGAGGAGAGCAGAACTTTGCAGTGAGCACAGTAAGTGAATTGGGAGAGAGTAAGGGAGAGAAATAAACGAAAGACTGAAAATAGGAGAGGAAGCGCATTGGGGAGAGCAGGAGGAAAAGTTTAAAGAGAAGACTCCAGTTGGTAGGTAACTTTTACTTGTTTATAGCCTCTTATGTTTTTTCTTTTCCATTGATTAGGGGGTATGAGTGAAATCTATAATCTTCATAAGATAATAGTTAAGTGGAAAATTATTTCCTGGTGAACAAAATATGTCTTAATTGTGTGCACTTTTCATCCTTCCAGTGCTAGTTGCTCTTGTGTTCTGTTGTTCAGAGAGGTTTATTCGTGTGATGTTGTGGTTCTGGTGCAGTGACTTCAGTTAGAAGATGTAGAAGCTGGCTGAAATATTGTGTTTAGCATATTATTGTTGCAGTTTGTAGCTCTGGGACGGCTAGTGTTACGTTTATGTTGTTGCATTCCTTTTGACTCCGTAGTAGAGCTTTACCTGCTGACAGTTAATAAAGTTTTCCCTCTCAAGTACAGTTCCGCTAATTTTTGTTTCACAAAGATGCTTGTGCTGGAGAAACAACATTCTACTAAAAGAGAATAAGATTTCAAAGTTTGTTGTTTAAGTTCTGTCTTCTATAGATAATGCTGCACTGAAAACTTCAGCCCTGTTGTTAAGATATTTCTTGCCGGCCACACTTTTCTATAGGAATTAAACGCTTTATTGTTATCATTGTCTAAAGTCAAGTCCTTAGAGGCATGCAGTTTTTTAATTCTTTTAATTTTGCTGTTTCTGAAGTGCTTTTTTTTAAATGCAATAATCAGTCTCTGTGTGCGGGGTGTTTACTGTCGCCCTGAGATCCAGAAGAGAGGCACTGTGACCGACAGTAAACAGTTAGAAGCAGTAGAAATAAAGACGGAGGAAAGAGTGAAGGAGGTAGAGGCGAGAATTTAAAGTTGCCTAAGTTCTCAACTTCTAATTCAGCCAACTCTTCGGCTGAGTTGCTTGCATATCAGAAGTCCACTTGTGCACCGGTCCCTTCAGTCTGTATTTTGTCCTTCAAACAGAATTGTTGTGGTTTGCGCGTAAAAAGAGACAATGCAGATGTTGTCTGTGACTGAGTTCTCCCGTGGGTGGCATATACTGTATACACACAGCAGAAGGCAGATGCACTGCAACATGCTTCATTCTGTCAAGACAAACAAAGCTCTGAAATAAAGTGAGCCACTTTGTCTGCTCTCCCTTGCCCAAAGTGTGTCAGAATGAATGTTTCTCATGTCAACAAATGATGGAGACAATGTTTGGGCACATTTGGGGAGGCTGTGTGAAATTGTAACAGTACGTTCCCAATGCCAAAAGAATGATGGGAAATAAATGCAGATGCAGTAGAAGTCTTCTGGTTACAATCTCCATTTTAGTATTTGAAGTTGCTGGTTATTGATCCACTATAAAACCATTAATAGAAAAGCTTGTTTAAACTGCTGCCATTCTTCTCTCCTAATTTCCACCTTGTTGTTCATATTTTCACCACAGTTTTGTTGTGATTATTGTGCTTTGTCTCTGTACATACGGTTGTGTCACTTTGTCGAGGCGATCGAGACAAGCTGCTTGGCATGAGGTGAAGCCGTGTTCTTCGGGATGTTCCTTAAGCCGCAAGAGGAAGGAGATGTCTTGCTTGTTAGGGGGAGACTTGTGTTGGTGTGTGTGTGTGTGTGTGTGTGTGTGTGTGTGTGTGTGTGTGTGTGTGTGTGTGTGTGTGTGTGTGTGTGTGTGTGTGTGTGTGTGTGTGTGTGTGTGTGTGTGTGCCACCGCGGTGCCTGATGTGCTTTGCTGAGCGAGCCGAGGACAGGGAGACAGCTGAATGTGATTAAATTATAGAGGGAAAGCACGCTACCTGGGTCTTACTGAGACCAACATTGCGGGAACCCCCCTCCTCCTCTCTCCCATCTCCTCTCTCCTGCCTTCTGCTCTCTCTCGCTCCGGCATGAAAGTAGAAGAACCCAGCCCCTCATAATCACAACAGTCTAGTCAGAGCTGGAGGGGAGAGGAAATTGGGTGTTGATGGGATTGCTGAATATGGACTATCAGCTCCTAAGATGCACTGTACTTGGTTACTGTAACGTGTGACAGTTATTTCTTCTTGCTCTGTAAGTTCATTTTGGATCTAAATTATTAAGATTTATCTCGTCTAATTGTAAATATGATGCTGCCACATTAAAAAGCTGCAGTTATTTTGAAAAGACGTACAGCCGTAGAGTCAGATGGATGAATGGGTGTGGGGTCGTCACTCCAGCCTTGCGTGGGAGTTACTGTATGTCCCTTATTCCAGCCTAATGAATGAGCAGCCAAAAGACTCCTGGGGATCCCCTTCATGCAACCGACAGGGGTGGGTTGGGGAGTGGGGGCAGCTGCGCGCTAATATTAGCCTTCGTGTTGAATGGCTGGATCCCACAGCTACACACTACGCTTAGCATGTCTGAGCCATGCAGCACCTTATAGCATGACTCTGCATTCACGCTCGACTGTCTGTGGGATCTGCTGGTCACTGACGCTGTGTTCTCATACGTATCAAAAAAACTTTAATATATATTCAAAAACATTGTTTAGATATTTTGACAATTGTACATATATTTATGTCTGTGCATACTTGAAATGATGGTGAAGCTGTCTGTTACATTTTTACAAAATGAAAATTTTGATTTTAAAGTGAAATTCAAACACTCTTGGAGTCAGAATTGAGTGACAAGCCAATGAGGGATTACATTTCTGTTGTTGAGAGGATCAGCTTAGAACAATATGAAGCTAACACGTCCTCCGTGTGAGGCTTTTTCATTACATTTGTAAAGAAATCAGCTTGTGATGTAAAGTGTGTTAGACAGATCAGAGTGCAGATGCAGGGAAATGCATTCCAAACTTGGGTAAAAATGTCAAAATGAATTTTTTTTTAACTAAATTTAAATGAATAAATTTGAAATAAAGCAATGCAACACAGCATATTTTAGTATCACTATTGCAAAAACCAGCAATTGTAGATTTGTAATGTTCTTTAGAGGCGAGGATTTAACCTTGCGTTACATCGCTGTGCACAGTTGGAAGCTGTTGCCAGCTTCTCTGAAACGTCTCGTCTGCAGCCTCTGCTGTTCTGAATGCGGTTCCCAATAGATGCCACTTCTAGCTTTACACCAGAAGCCTCCACAGCACAGAGCAGATGACCCTCTCTCCCTGCGGTCAGGGCTAAACCAGGCGTACAGCCTGGCCTTCTAACATAAGCTGCCTTGACTTCAGACCGTGATGCACCTACAGAAGTGCTGGCCGGCTGTATATCTGGCCGAGGCTGTGTGCTGTCCTTCCTTACGATAAATCAGAACAGGGCGCACATTGATCAGACAGCAGTTGGGAATAAATTTAACGTTTCACCACAAATAAATTTTTTGTCCTCCTCTGACTAACTTGTCCAAAGGCCAGAAGGATCGGCCTGCGGCTGCTCTGTGAACGTGTATCTTTGTGAACCTGTGCGAAGATAACATGGGGAATCAATGTGGTCTTCCAATCAGTCTCAATGACATGGTCAGGCTAGGGTGGAGGGGAGACTGATCTATTTGAGCAGACACATTGTCAATACTGACATCTACTCAGTGTAAGATGTGGCTGCTCCCGTGTCCTTCACACATGCATTCCTGCTGCGCTTGCTTCTACAGGCTATTAATTATGGTATATTCATCAGTCAAACACAAATTCATGATTTGTAGCACACTGGAAAAGTGAACTGCGTGTTAAATTTTCAGGCTACTGTGTTTAACAGCTAAAACACTACAGACACACGACAAAACTACTCAAAAACAATGCGTGCTATTTATTTTATAGCTTAATATGAATACAAAATCACAGTGATGGAAATTGCCACAACTGCTCTTGACTTCAACACCTGTCATAATTTTTTTTTTTCTTGTGCATGACCAGTGAAATTGAGATAGAAACGTTGTTTTGCGTTCTTATATGTTTATTGTACATATAGTAAAACCTGTGAAATGGAAACATTTCCATCTGGATAACTTTCTGAATATTTTTCAAATACTTTTAAGTAAACCTTCGCACTATGAAAGGAGGATGAGCAGTTCAGGAAAACACCTCAGGTATGGGGTTTAGATGTAGTTTTTGTATATGCCAATTACAATGTCATACATAGAGCAATTGAACATTCACTTGCATAACTGGTAGCTGCTATATCACTACTGGAATTCAATAAAGAGCGGTAGATGTCATGGAAAAGCAATACTGTTATGTTTGACATGTTTCCTTCTAGATATGTTTGTCTGTCATCGTAAAACACACATAGAATACAGAATACATAGAATTTCAATATGGGTATTCCTCCAGAGATAGCATGGGTGCCCCCACCACACACACACACACACACACACACACACACACACACACACACACACACACACACACTTTCATGCCTTTCCTCAGGGAAAACGTGATCTATCTCCTGGCGGGCAGGCCAATTAAAAACCAATCAGGCTGCTTTGAGTGCACTGGTAATGGGAAAGCCAAGGCAGTGGAGGAAGTGCGGCTGATTAATGGACATTTTCACCTTGTGGCATAACAGCCTCCCACAGGCATCCATCACCCTGGGGGACAACGCTGGCCCCACACCTATCCACAACTGTCTGACATATTGTAGAAGTTGCAAATGTCTGAGTATATGGTGATGAGCATAACGTGCTCGACGAGACTACAGTAGCTTTATATTAACCTGCTGATCAGTGGGCCACCGAGATCGTTTGCTGTGAGGCGGCTTCCTGACTAAACACTGAGCTGTGCAGCGCTACATCTTCTCATGGTTAGACGTTAGAGGGCATTGCAGATAGAGGGTATGCTTGTCAACATGTAATAGTGGAGTGTACTTAGTAGGAATAATAGCTAAACGTCTGCCCTATGCTGATATTTACAGATCTAGATTTGATATTGCTGCCTATTTCTTTCTTTTTTGTGGAGTAAAAACTGGACTTTCCCACAGGGTGCAGACACATTTTCAACAGTGGAGTCGAGACGCTTTTACTAAGGAGGACGGGGAACTGTGTGTTTGTGTCTTTCCCTCCAGTGCCATTGTAAGGCAGCAGGCATTCAAAAGAAAAGTATTAAACGGTGTGAGCGAGGTTCGTTCCATTTCAGGAGCTGCTGTGACCTACTTCACACAGCCTGGCAGCTAGCTGTAAATAAGGATTTTCATAACCTGGTTTGGCCTTTTCCCATTAGAGGCACAACTGCGCCTTGAAGAATATTACAAAGAGCTCAGGAGCAGCTGTTTAGAGTGCTGCTACGATATCATCAGAACAGTGACTTTGAGACTACTTGTGCTGTCTGGCGATTACAATTACTTTTAGTACAGTATTTAGTATGAACTGAAGGTCACAGAAGCACACCATGCTAGAATGGTGAGGTACACGAGCAAGCAGTTCAAGCTTCTGTGCCCTCTGCTAAACCTTCTGTATGCTAATGTCTTCTAAGTCATGTTGCCTGTAGAAGACCTACCAGGGACTCTGTTTCTTCCTGTAGCTACGGCTCAAAGTGCAAACAAAGCTCTACTTTCCAATGCAGTTCACAGTTATGATGACATGTAAGTTAAATGTTCAGACTGAGCTGATTCAAACAGGAGCAGGCAGGTGTCATTACATTTCATAGCACACAGAATTTAGATTAAAACACTGAATACATAAATAGTAGTTTAGAATTCTGAAGTTTCGATTGCAAGACTGCTTTAATTTGTTTTACCTGTATGAAATGTGCATGTAATGTTGCCTTTGTTTCCAAATTTAGTTCAATAAATTTGCTAAATCAGCAGTAACATTGACACCTATTGACGTTTAGTTTCTCTAAACGACGATGAGATGAATCAGAAAAGGAAATGTTTCAATCACAACAACGCCCGCCTCCTTGTTAATGACGCCATAACTGTAGCATCGTTACTGAAAGATTCTGCGGGTCAAAGAAGCAAACAGTTTGGTTAGGGATGTAAATCGATAGCCAAGTGTTTGAGGGTTTCAATATATCAAGAAAGAAAGAAAGAAAGACTCAGTTGTAATGAATAGAAAAGAAGAAGGAAACAAAAGAACTGATAGGAGGAGATGACTAGGCCAGTCTATGGGAAAGTGGTGAGATATTGGAAAATGATTACCAAACAGGCATCCATTATTCAACAGGGCAATCAGGGAGGGCACAATCTCCTTATTTATGCTAGCTCTGTAAATCAGATTTGTCGGTTTTGATCACTCTAAAATCTCCCAGTCACACGCGTGCAATATTGGGTGAATATTACACTGTCTAATGGGTAATTGATGTCGGCATGTGACACTGGTCGAGACGAATGGACAGCCTGCAGGAGTACGGAGGGGCAGGCTGGAGGTGTTGGGAAAAGACTGGATTACTGAGTGTAGCGTTGTTCTGAGCAGGCATATTACAGGTCTCCTCATATGCAGGCATCATCCTGGCTGTTACTGTTAAGGACCCGTTATTTTTCTTGTACAGGTTTTATGTACTGCATAGCTTTATTTGAGGCATGTTGGAGAAGACGCTCGCCTAATTAGAAATTCAAATAAAAGCAGCTGATTTGTAAATCTTCAGCAAGCATGGTCAGGTCAATATATAACTGAGGGACTTTTGAAGTCCATGGGATATATCTTGTATACATTTTTATTAAATGTAGAAAAAAATAATGTTTTTTTAAATGTTTATTATGATCATGTCTTTACAAATTCCATAATTATTTATTATGGAAACAAACACTTATTAATAAATATGACTGGATTTCACTAAAATGTCAACTAAAGAACCGTCTCAATTTAATACCAACCACCTTCTAATGAGCTAAACAAGAATAAAATGAGCTGATTCAGAAATAGTTTGGATTGTGTTCTTTTTATTAAATTGAGATAATCATGACAGATGTTTGTTTTTTGGCAATATATCACATTTTATATGGAAAATAACAAATTGTATCTGTGTCCCAGAAATCACTTTCCACTAAGTTCCACATTACAAAAACAACTCTCCAGGAAGTGTGTCAATTTATAAATATTATAAAAAACATAACAAAGTCAAACAAAAAACATGTAAGACCATCAATATAAAAACATTCATAAAAACAGAACGCTGAGCTGCTGCATCTCTACGTACATCTTGGAAAAATTACAAAAATGCAAAAGTTTATTGTAATATCTTTATAAATAACTTTCAATCTCAATTTTGCTCAGTTGTATGTGTAATATTAAGAAGAATCTTTCGCTAAAAATGCCATGGGATGTTTGTTTATGTTTTTTTAGGCCTGAAAACAGCAAAAATGTCAACAATGATACCTGTCAACTGTGTTCCAAAAAGTGCTACAATTATATCTTGATCCTGTCTGTGTTTGTGTGTCTGCAAGTAAATGTGTTTGTGATTGTTTTATGCATGACAATGCGTGTGTGTGCGGCTGGCTGGGGCCTGTGCTGCTGCGTTGGGAGGCAGGCAGGCAGACATGATGTGCTCTGAGTTGCAGCGTCTCTGTGAGGGTGGCCTGACCTCTGCCTTCAGCTTCGCTTCACAGGACAGCAGCAAATGAGAGGTGTCATTGCATGACAGCAGCACAGCCCCTCTTTAGGACTGACGGCTCATCGAACACACACACAAGCACACATGCGATACCAAATGCGCGGATGGGGGCAGGCATATGTGTACACATGCATGCAAATATGCAAGTAGAGGCTTGCAACAGTTGGAACATAAACAGACATAGATGCATAAATATTGACTCACCCGCACACTTCCACAGAGACTCCCGGAAAACACAGCGCAGATCAATAGCTTTGTTTCGTGAACATACAGCTTTTGTTTGGGAAACAGTGATTTGGATTCAATTTTGACCACTTAGTGCTTATGTGTTGCTTTGACAAGCTCCAAAAATCAAACTCAGATGTAGAAAGGACTGTGTCAAACAAAAAGCAGAGAACGCTCACTTTTGATTTGGTTGCTGTTTACGACGTCAGAACAGCGCTTTGAATTGGAAAGGCCATTTTAGTTTAGATAATCTGGGTGTCTGCCGTGTGCATTTGAGTTGAATCAATCACTTTGTTTGGAGTCCAGATTTTTGGAGCCTCGCTGCAGAGTGACATTTTGTCATCGAGGCTCAGTTATCAGTAAATCTAACACAGAGAGACAGGAGAATGCAGTGCGTCATCAGAGATAGGAAAGATGTGTTTGCTGCTGCTTTTTTAGTGATGAGATTTAAAATAATTAGTGTATACCTCAGCAGGTGTCTTTTCATTGTATATATTTATAATTGTCACAATGGTAGGTGGAAATTTGGCCGACGATATGAAATCATTTTTCTGCGATATGAAATTTAAAGGGGAATGAACATTTTCTCAGTTGTTTATCTCTAAAAAAAAAGAATCCAAACTGATGATGTACTTTTTTTTTACTGCAGTCTATACCAAACAGATATGTTTTTGTTTTTGTCTGGCGTATACAGTTTGTAGGCCAGGGCATCTCTGTAGCAGCACAATTCCAAATTTATGATGGAATGCTATGAAACATTTTACCTTAAAAAAAAATTGCAGCTTCTCCAGCTTGATTATTGCATTTGGCCGTGTTGCAGTTTGGATAATATTTCCATTTATTCCACATCCCTAGTTTAAACACTAAATAAAGCTTTTGATTAAACTTAATAACCCTGTTCTACGAGGACTCATAAAATACGAGGGCTGTACACTGGCATGTGCGTCATCTCAAGGACTTTACTGTTAGATAATTAGAAAAGTGTCATAAAGAGAAGAGGTCAGCAAGTCTCATGTTTGTTTACATGCATTACGCACATGCCTCACATATGCAGGATCTGCGTGTGTGTGCACTGATAGGTGTGAGTGTGTCAGTGGACAGAGATGCCACTAGATGCCAAACTAGGACAGATCCACCTGCCACCTGCAGGCTTCCTCAGACACAGCCCTCTGAAACCGCTGACAACGCACCTCTGGGCCTTCCTTCTCACTTCCTCCATTCCTCTAACACACACACACACACACACACACACACACACACACACACACACACACACACACACACACACACACACACACACACACACACACACACACACACACACACACACACACAGCTCGAGCTGATCCGTCTCCTCATGTACCCTCTCCCTGTCTGTCCTTCCTCTGCTCCCTCTGTCGTTTGCTTTATCTCGGCCTGTCTCTCTCTTTTCTGTCTCTTCACACACATAGACGCACACAGTGTCTCGTCTTCATTTGTGCGTCTCCAAAAAATCTCACGTCCCTGTCCCTCCTATACCTTCCCTGTCTTTCCTTTCGCTCTGGCTCTGACTGCAGTGCATCCCTGTTTCATTGTTATCCTGCTCTCTGTAGCAGGATTTTCCCTGTCCTCGTGGATGATTAGTTCAGATCTATCTGTGGAGGGGGGGTGTAGTCGGAGCAAGTTTCGCCTTCCCTTCTTCATCTCAGTTCAGTGGTTAACGAGGGGGATGGATCGCATATTTACTGTTAACAAGGAGGATGCCATCATTTCTCATTCTCCCTCACCAATTGCGCCCCACAGTCCCATGCATAATAAATCAGACCCTCTGTGTCAGCATCAGTCTCTGCATACAGACACGAAAGTCGTGGTGTGTAGTGTGATCTGCTACAAAATGCAGGAGAAATTTGAAGCTATGCACTCAGGGCTGTACTCTCGCTTCCCTTCCATTGCTGCAATGTATTCAGGTCATTGCCAGGTCTCTGTTAAAATGCTGCTTTGCTGTGCCTCTGTTAAGCTCCCGCATCTTGTTCATTTTACTCAAATCTGTGTTCCTCCTGCCCTGAATAAATAGAGCTACACGTTTTCGTTCTTTAGTCTTAGCCCTTGCCTCCGCTCGCGCCCCGAAAGAAGGCACTGCCCTGCTCGTGTAAGTGACCTAATTTTCCTGCTCGGCCCAGCGTTTTCCGATGTGAGCCGTTCCAAAATAGCTTGGCCACAGCAAAGCGTGGCAAACTCATTTCCATCTTGCATAACAGAGACCAAACATTCCCCCCCTTCCTTAGCTCAGTGGCGAGATGGCACATACTCTCACAGGCTGAATATCAGCTTCCCACCTCACTGTATGAGGAAGATGGTGATATTGTCATTTTCACTTATTCATTTTCATCCCACAGTGTGTGCATTATGTCTGCTCAGTCGCTCATAGCGATTGAACATGTCATTTCAGAGTGTAGGCCCTGCTAGATTGATCAGATTTATATAATATATATGCTTTGTCAGGGATGGAAATGAGGAATACAGTCTAGCAGGCAGGCCAAAATCAAGTGATTCCTGAAGGATTCAGGGAAACATATTTCAGACATAACACGTTCTGTGATCTACAGTGTATTCTGTGCCATAACAACACCAAAATAACTATTCAGATACTATTAAAGGCCCATTACATTGTGAGCCCTGCATAATATCACAGTAAGACGGCATTACAGAGCAGTATAAGGACTGAACATGCAATTGGCCCATATCTACTCCCTGTCATTGGATTGGCTTTGGATGGAGATAATGAGGAGTAGGGGGTAGAGAGAGAAATCATTATTTTATCCATGGCTGCGGCGCTTCTTAACGGGGTCTGTAGGGCGCCTTCACAAAGCTAATGTAGAGAAATGGAAACAGATGGAAGGCATGATTATTTGATCTGCAAAGAGCTCTTGGTGGGCTTTGTAGTAACTGGACTAGACTGCTTAGAGGCGAGAGAGTGGGCTGCATACGTCTGTAGGTGTGTGTGTGCTGAGTGACGTACCTTAATGTGCATGGGTGTGGGCGGCTATTGTTTGCGTGCGCATGCGTGTGCGAACGTGTCGGTCCATCTGTTCGCGTGTTTGAGTGCATTGCATGCTAATTTGTGTGTTTGCGTACTCTAGTAAGAATAAGATCATTTCACACTCCAAACATATGGCCTTATAATTAGGACTGAGCAGTGAGAGGTTAGAAAGCTCATTCAGACGTTTCTCACAGCGAACGTGATGCACAGGTCTCTTGGTTTTGTGCTGAGGGCTGCGTGTGCTGCTTCTCTACACGCCACCTTGCCAGTTTTCTGTGAATTTGGTAAGTCTGGAGGATTCTAGGCTGATTTTGTGCGTGAAGGGCGCCTCATTCTGTAATTCACACATTCACACTTGCAGAGACGTTCTCACAGAGCGCAGGTCTCATCTGTTTCACTCCTATACACAGATGCTTCATATATGCTATAGATATGCCTAGCGTACCCCTTTCCCACTGTGAAAAATACATAAACACACATCAAACATACAGAGACATATGGCTCCATACTGTAGAACCCACACACAATAGAGAGAGAGAGAGAATTAAGCAGGCTCTACATTATTCTACTGATCTCGCTGCAATGCTCGAGCTGCCTCCATGCATCTCTACACAGTGTTCACAGCTGCAGTAGCACGTCTGTGTGCTAGCACTGCGCAGATTGGCCTTGACGTGCCGCACACATGCATCAGACTACAGTAAGGATAAACCCAGCAACACACGCACACGCATGCACTCTGACAAAACATACACCCTCTCACTTTGTCCCTCTCTTTTTGTCAAACGCGCACACACACACGGGGTCACAGAATGGGGTACATTATCACATGTGGCTTCCTGTCAGGCGAGGGGGTTGGAGGACGTGGCTGGCTGGTGTGTGTGTGCGTGACTGGCGGGCCACACCTGTCAACAGTGCTCCATAAGCTGGGTGGTGATGCTATCTGACAGCCTGGCTGCCATGGATGTGTGTGAATGTGTGTGTGTTTGTGTGTTCTGTGACCGTTTGGATGAGTCACTGTTGTGCCTCCGCTGCTATGTTCCCCAGAGGACCCTCTAGTGTCTGACTGGTGGTTTCAGTGTGTGTGTGCGTGTGTGTGTGTGTTTTTTTTCTCTGGCTGTGTGTTCAGAACCTATTAACAGCTGGCCTCTTACTCACACAGTAAACAATCACGTTGAACCATCAAAATTTTTAGCAATCTAGTCTCTAGTAGTGTTTGCACCATGCCTCTGCAACACATTCAAATCTGCAATGTGCTGAAACACTCACACTCTCCATCTGCTGTGTGCTTGTATCTGTAACACATCAATCTGCTTTAATTCATGGGATGGATTTACATTAAAGAATAACACCTTTGCCATTGTAATGCGATGGCTCATTGTGATGCAGATCATGTTGCTTTAAACTTAATGTTTCAGCCCACTTCACATCACATCTAGCAGAGGACTACTTTCTGGATGCGACTCTCAGACACCATTCTTCAATCATGGCCGCTACAGACCCAGCATTATGAAGCAGCTGTACCCTCCAGTGCCTCTCAGCAGCACATGCATTTGGCTGAAATATTCAGCCCAGCTCCCAGCATTACCTTGCATGTATAATTACCGGATATGCTGCCTGCCGCTGATAACTCTCCCAAACAATGTTTGAAGGGGGAAGGCGGCGATGAATTCCCAATGAAGTGTGAAAAAGACTGATTAAAATTGCCGTGGTCAAAAGCCAGCGCACCAGTGTGTTCTGCTCTCACGGACCAGGGGAGATGGGGAGACAGGCTCTGCAGCTGAGATAGCTGGCTTTCTTCTCTACTTCGCTTGGGACTGATTTTTGGTTTCTATTTTTGTCCACTGTGGAAATTATGCTGCTGCCATATATTTTTATATTTTTGTGTTTTGGCAGTTCTCAACATAAAAAATAGCATTTGATTCAGACCCTAAACATTTGGTTGCAGAGCATAAAATGAGAAGTTCACTTGAGCCCTATTCATTTCAGTTTAATTTGTTGGATTTCCTTGTTTGATTACATATGTATTTTTTGTGTGTTTTTGCTCCTATTCTGTGTTTGACTGAAATACATACACACATACACACATATATATGTGTAAACACTGCCCATATATATTGTATGTGTGTGTATGTGTGTGTGTGTGGAGCACCTGTGTGTGGCTGTGTGGAGCCGAGGCGCCCAGGAGGCTGTTTGCAGAGGGGAATGAGGGATGGATGGATGGCGTCTGATTCGAGGCGTGTGGGCGTCGAGCTCAGGGCACCTAATTACAGCCCCGGCTCCCGCAGCCTGCCTGCGCCTCCCTCAGCCCCCATGTTTGGGTGCATCTTCCCTGGCAGAGTCAGATGATACGCTCCCCTCGTCTCCGAAGCTTTGGTCTCAGGAGGGCTCCACCTTAGCACAAAGCACGGCTGTGTCTGATTAGCCGGCTTAAATGAGATCCCTAGCTGGTGGACTATATTGTCATTCTCTTTGTTGACAGTTATGAGATGGACTGCCTGACAGCCAGCCGGCACGTTTAGCTTGTTAGCTTGATCAGGAGGTTTCTGCATCACGTCTGACAAAAACTGGAATTACAAATCTGTGGGGACCTAATTTGGGCTACTCTCATTGAGATACTAGTTAGCCATGTAGCTAGCCATGTACCTCTGGGCTAACAAGCCTTGACTAATATATAGAGGGTTTTTTTCTTTTCGTGTACACTGATGTACAGTTCAATAATTGGTGGTTATTAGTGAGCTTGCTGGACGAGGAGCTGGGTAGATGGTTAACCCTTTCCTCCCGAAAAGGACGGCAGTTGTCTTTCATCTCATTTCAGAGGATTAAAAGGGAGAGGAATGGCAAGAGAGTAAGACAGAGAGACAGAGATGAATGCCTATAGTGGGGGTTGGTTATTATTTTTTTGCCAACAGCAGATGCCAGGCACAGCGGTTTCAGCCGGGCACACTTTAAAACACAACACTGCTGCCTTCTCTGCATCTGGGCTCTGGATCGAAAGAAAAGGGAGGAGATGAGCGAGTAGCAGAAGAGAAGAAGAAAAATACAGGGAATAAGAATGAGAGAGAGACCAGGAGACAGACTGTGCAGGGAGAAACAGAGGGAGCACAAGGGAAGAAGAAGGAGGAGAGAGAGGAAGAAACAAAGGCTGACACAGATAACATCTATCAGCGCAGCAGAAACATGGGCCGGGTTTACCATTATAAATAGAGAGATACCCGCATCCCCCTCCCACCTCATCCCCAGTTTAGCATTCCCTTCCAAAAGCTGGGAACCACTAACTGGGCCAATCCACAACAGGGATTAGCTATCTGGCTGCAGAGGCATTTAAATGTGCTCATAGCGAGCTCTGTGCTTTATGTGGGAGTGACTGTAAACACAAACACAGAGGTGTCAGAGAGACGAAAGAAAGGAAGAAATACACGCTTTTCTCTATTGTTTTAACTTTTTTGAAAGGGTGTCACATAGAATTTTAATACTGTAGAGGGGATGTGTTACAAAGAGAATACAGTATCGTAGCATTACATTAAAAATATCTACTTAAGATTTAATGCCATGAAATGTTCCCATAAAACAAGCGGTAACAACATGGTAGTGCACAGAGAGAAAGAAAGAGTGTTCAATGGAAGAAAATGTACCGTAAATTCACAAAGGATGTGAAATACACAAGATATGATTGGATAATTATGAATATACCAAGAGAAGGATGCCGTGTATGAGGAAATAAAAACACAGAAGGCTGTTTTTGGAAAATTGGACCCTATTCATTTTCAATTTGATGAAAATACTGTATATGCTCTGTGTGTGCTTGAAGCCCGGTGGAAAATGTAAGTGGTCACTCATTGAAAGCTTCCTATTGTGCTGTGTGATATGTAAAATAGAGGTGCAATTAAATTTCCTTTATTTTGTACTCTCCACCTGTGGACAGTGGTGCGGGGCAGAAGTCAGCATCACTGAAAAGGGAATTACACACTATTATTATTTTGCAATATGTACAATTTCAAAGACCCTTGCACCACAGCATGCTTGTTTCTCCTCATCAGTCTCTCTCTCCCCCTCTCCCTCTCTCCTCTCCTTTTGTTCTACCTCTATTAGAGTTGTCCTTGACTGCCGAGCGAGCGCACAGTGCAGCCTTTGGTTGAGAGGAGCCAGTCAAACGCTCGCTCGCTCTCCTGTTGAGACAAGAATAAGAGAGGACATGGGGGAGAGAGAGAGACAGAAAGGATGGTGAGAAAAGAGAGGAGAGCCTTTTTTCAATTTCGCAAACATCTTCTTAAAGCCACGAAGAGCCGTGAATGAGACAAGAAGACTATTAGCAGGAAGTTGGCCCGATGACTGAGTGTGGAGACAGGGGAGAGCTCCGGGCATCTTGTTTGGAAAGACGCTGAATAAAAAGTCATTGTCTGCCAAGAAAGAACCCTCACAAATTGTGGTGCATCAACCCCTGTAGAGCTTTCATTCCCTAAAACTTGCTTCTCATTCTAAAATGGCAAGATAATATTTATAGTACAATGCAAGACTGATACAGAAAAAAAAGATGAAGCAAAAACTAGAGAAGCTTCTCTGGTGAGGTGAAGGCCTCACATTATTATATGAACACTAATCACCAGTTTGTAATCCATTTGTGTCCAAACATTTTGTTAATTAAAGGTTCATAAGTGTTGGATGTGCAAATGTCATGTCATGGAAAATCGGACGGCACGAGATTTAGACTCCATTCAAACACAAGTCATTTTCCTGTCAGGCCAATAAATCTTTCTGAAATGAAAGTACGTCCCAGCTACCGTAGGATGGGTTCAGGGATTCATGTTTGCCTTTTTGCATCGCACCTCGACACAGACAGCCCTACAGTAAGACAGGGAAATAAACAGATAACAGACAGATGGACAGGCAGACAGGTAAACAGGCAGACAGACAAGCAGGCAAACAAATAGAGACACAAACAGATGACGAATAGACAGGCAGATAGTCAGGCAGATTGGCAGTGCGGCTGACAGCCTGGCCGCTTTCCGGTAGAGAGGTATTGGCTAGAGAGAGTGGCTGGCAGGCAGACAGGCAGATGGACAGGCAGGCACCCATGCACACAGACAGAGACACAGACACAAGAGCAGACAGACAGGAGGACTGGAGGAATAATAGATAGAGGACTGACTGGAAGAGAGACAGGCCTGCAAAGCCACAGACAGCAGGCAGGCAAAGAGGTTGCCAGACAGACATGCACCGTTGGTAGCAGGACAGGCAGTTGGCGTAGGAAGGAGACATGGGGACAGCAAGTGCCTCTGGCGGAGAGGGAGAGCGAGATAGAAGGAGACAGAAATAGAGGGAGAGAGAGGGATAGAGGGAGGGAGGGAGGGATGAGGTCAGTGCACGGCTGGCTGGCTGACTGTTGATCTGTGGCACTGGGCTGGCAGAAGAGGCTCCTCGGGGAGAGAGCAGCTCCACACAGCCTACATCCCCGCAGCCCTTCATCCCTCCATCCCCCAGCTGGGATGGAAAGACAAGCCTGCGAAGGGAAAGACTTTTAGTAAACAATGGCACAGAGAGGTGAAAGAAGGCAAACATGCACCAAATTGAGAGTCAGAGTGACAAATTCCATGTTGGAGAAGAGGGAAAAAAAGCATTTAGTGCTCAATTAGGTGCAGGAATATGGGAAAACGGTCGCTTCTCTCCTTTTCTCTCCTCTGAAGGACATTTGAACAGGACTTACTGCCACATGGGCCTTTATATGTACCCCAGGCTTTTTTGACAGGGTGATACTCAGTGATGATAACGTGGATATCTGCATCACAAATTCAGAAACAATCAGCTTCAAAACCAGCTACTTCCTGCATGTTATCTTTACATGCATGTCTCCTTTTCACTTTTGTCAAAATGTACATTTCACTGACACTTTAACAACAGCAATGCCAGCTTTCCACATCAGCGACATTATAAATAAGCATTACTAAACCAATAAAATGCAGCAGTCAGAGCCAAATGAAGGAGACATTTTTATTTCTGAATGATGACATATTTCAGAGAAGTGCAGGGTAAGTAAAGATAAACTAAAATGACAATGTAGAAGAGGTTTAATTTATTTTTCAAAACAGAACTAAGTATACCTGTTACTGCTAAGTGCCATATAACATTTCCATATCACATCTCCCAACCAGCCAGCTGATAATACTTTAATACTGAAGGAAAAGCCTGTGTCTGGCTAAAAAGCCTGTGGAGGTATTTTCAGGACACGGAAGAGAAGCTTGAATATTATGGCAGGTTTTGACTTACCTCATGTTTGGACAGTTGAAATATTGGATCAGTATGTCGATATGTGATTTGAGGTGCTGAGGATGTTTTTTATGGCTTTCTCTTGGCTAGAGTTACACAAGGTTAATGTTACAGCCGTGTGTGGGAGTGTGAATGTGTTTGAGAGAGTGTGTGTGTGTATGCATCTGTGTGTTTTGCTGCAGGGAGCAAAGCTGCTCCAAATGTCCATCTGCCGAGTTCACAATCCACCTGAGCCCTCTCACACATGCACATGCGAACCCCCCCCTACACACACATACACGCACTTATACACAACCACATGCAATTGCACGCGTACACACATTCACACAGGCACACGCAGAAGCATAATCTAGCCGGGAACCTCAGCCATTCAGCACATACCTGTACAGCCAGGCTGATTTTATCCTTGTTTCTGCTCTATTCATGCCTACTGCATCTCCATTCTTACAGCCATTTGCATAAAAACATCCCACCTTTTCTCAAGCTGTCACCTTGATGTAGCTGCAATACGCAGTGTGATATCAACATAACAAGTTTTCTGACAAGAATCCAGAAATGCACATATACATATTTCACAACAGGTGTTAAGAGAAGTAGGAGGAAAAGAAAAGAATGCGGCGGAAGAGCCCAAACACACAAACATACATACACACAGCCATTCCTACGCTGCAGCTTAGCGTGTACGTTTACATATACACACAGTCCATGTTTGCAGATGATTGTTTTTTCAGCTTGTATTTCAGTGTGGGCATGTGTACTTGGCACACTGAATGCCAAGCTGATAATTATTGAAATGAGCTTGTGACTCGCTGTCACTGGTACAACTCGGCAAGATCTCCAAATCAAATTCATTTCAAGTGCCATATTAAGCACCTGTTTCTTTTCTAAGATTTGGTATATGTTTTTCAGTTACACTAGTCAAGGTTCAGTATTATTAGGTTTGATATTTTTTAGGGCATCTTAAACCATTTTTTTCATCTCAATTGAGGAGTCTGTCTTGGACGTGGGGATGTGATTGTTGGCACTAAGTGATTAGTCTACATATTACTGTGGGACACTAAAAAGACAACTATTAAAAAACCCATATTGTGCTCATTTACTGGATCATACTTTTATTGTGGTGGTCTACTAGAATATGTCTACTTGCTTTAAAGTTAAAAAAAACACATTCATTTTGAAGGCCCCTATCTGAAAGCCTGTCTAGGCCCAGTCTGTTAGCACTGGGTGTAGAGCTTGGGTACAACCGACAATGATGACTCTGTAGTAGAAGCAAATCCATAACTAATGAAGCTTATATTCAGGTTTTGAGCCTGAGTCTTGTTGCCCCTACAAATGGAAACTGCCCCATCTTTTCACAGTAACCATTGCAAAAATCTAGGACAAGCTGTGCCACGCTGGTAAAATCAAGGGAGTGCAATAAAAGACTGGGATTATACTGAGGAATAGAGGTAAATAGCAACCATACGTCCACTAATACTAACCAGCTCTGTTTGACAGTGTTTCAGACTGGACACCAGGCTGACGTCATGCTAAATGGTACATGCTAGTGTAGATATGTAACGGCAGAAAAAGGCTGGGCTGCCGACCAGGTGTTCATGAGTTGTGCTTTCTGTGGGAAAAACTAACTCCCCTTTGAGTAGACATTGTGCTTTGCAGAACTTTTAATTGCACAAAGAAGCAATTATTTAACACGCTAGAAAAAGGGAACCCATGCTTCAGTATGGCAAAGTGTGGAATTTATGATTTTAGTCATTTTTGAGTCTAGGTAAATATGGAAAAAGGAAAAGAGAGCATGAAAAAATATTAGTGTTTTCCACACTGTTGCCTTTGTGCATTTTTTCTCAAATATAAAAATTAGAATTTCTAAAACCAAGTTGATCTTACAACCAGACAGTGTTTCATGGTGTTTGGAGGCGGTCTTGATGTGAGTGTGGACTACAGCGAGCCTAATGTTGCTGAGAATGATGTGCGTCTGAACGAACACTCCTACACAGAGCTGTCTCTACGTTTATACGTCACAACCTGCTAAACAGCTCCCCTCCCCCCAAGAGCCTAAAAGCTGTGTATGTGAGACAAACAATCCAGACAAGTTTGAAAGAAAATGTGGTAAAATCTTTAAATTTAAATGGACAAATATTAAACTTGGCGGAGCATTTGAGCTGTACAGGGATGTACACACGTGGACAAAATTGTTGGTACCCCTCAGTTAAAGAAGGAAAAACCCACAATTCTCACTGAAATCACTTGAAACTCACAAAAGTAACAATAAATAAAAATTTATTGAAAATTAAATAATCAAAAACAGCCATTACTTTTGAATTGTTGATTAACATAATTATTAAAAAAAACAAACTAATGAAACAGGCCTGGACAAAAATGATGGTACCTCTATAAAAGATTGAAAACTATTTGACCAGAGTGACATGATTAACTCAGGTGTGTCATTTAATTTACATCACAGGTGTTTCCAAACTCATAATCAGTCAGTCTGCCTATTTAAAGGGAGACAAGTAGTCACCCTGCTGTTTGGTGAAAAGGTGTGTACCACACTGAACATGGACAACAGAAAGCGAAGGAGAGAATTGTCCCAGGACATCCGAAAAAAATTATAGACAAACATCTTAAAGGTAAAGGCTATAAGACCATCTCTAAACAGCTTGAAGTTCCTGTGACAACAGTGGCTCATATTATTCAGAAGTTCAAGACCCACGGGACAGTAGCCAACCTCCCTGGACGTGGCCGCAAGAGGAAAATTGATGACAAATTGAAGAGACGGATCGTTGGAATTGTATCCAAAGAGCCCAGAGCAACCTCCAAAGAAATTAAAGGTGAACTCCAAGGCCAAGGTACATCAGTGTCAGATCGCACCATTCGTCGTTGTTTGAGCCAAAGTGGACTTTATGGGAGACGACCAAGGAGGACACCACTGCTGAAAAAAACTCATAAAAAAGCCAGACTGGAATTTGCAAAAATGCATGTTGACAAGCCACAAAGCTTCTGGGAGAATGTCCTTTGGACAGATGAGACCAAACTGGAGCTTTTTGGTAAGGCACATCAACTCTATGTTCATAGACTCAAAAACCAAGCATACGAAGAAAAGAACACTGTCCCTACGGTGAAACATGGAGGAGGCTCAGTAATGTTTTGGGGCTGCTTTGCTGCATCTGGCACAGGGTGTCTTGAAAGTGTGCAAGGTACGATGAAATCTGAAGACTATCAAGGCATTCTGGAGAGAAATGTGCTGCCTCGTGTCAGAAAGCTTGGTCTCAGTCGCAGGTCATGGGTCTTCCAACAGGACAACGATCCAAAACACACAGCCAAAAACACCCAAGAATGGCTGAGAGAAAAGCGTTGGACTATTCTAAAGTGGCCTTCGATGAGCCCAGATCTGAATCCCATTGAACATATGTGGAAGGAGCTGAAACATGCCATTTGGAGAAGACACCCATCAAACCTGAGACAACTGGAGCTGTTTGCTCATGAGGAGTGGGCCAAAATACCTGTTGACAGCTGCAGAACGCTCATTGACAAATACAGAAATCGTTTAATTGCAGTGATTGCCTCAAAAGGTTGTGCAACAAAATATTAAGTTATGGGTACCATCATTTTTGTCCAGCCCTATTTCATTAGTTTGTTTTTTTTAAATAATTATGTTAATCAACAATTCAAAAGTGATGGCTGATTTTGATTATTTAATTTTAAATAAATTTTTATTTATTGTTACTTTTGTGAGTTTCGAGTGATTTCAATGAGAATTGTGGGTTTTTCCTTCTTTAACTGAGGGGTACCAACAATTTTGTCCACGTGTGTAGTTATCAGTTTATGGCTGTTCATTGTTTTTTTCATGGACAAATTCTTACTTATTTAGCGTTTTATCAGCTCATTTTCAGATCTTATTTTGAAAGAGAGGAGTATACTATAATTCTATAATATAATTTTTTCCGTTTATTTTTATAAAATTAAGAAACACAACAACAATCTGCTCTCCAGACTCTCTCCCCAGCGTGATCCTCTGTTAAGTCCAGGTCCTTCTCTTATCCCACAAATGCTCCCCAGCCCTGCTCATATGCTCTTTGTTTGTCTCTGTTTATAAGTCATTCTTTCCAGTGGAAGACTCGATACCATTTGTCCTATCCAGTGTCTAGTAGTTTGTCTGTGAGTTGTTGTTTTTATCCAGAACAGAGCTATCACCTTTTCAGTATTTAGAAAACTGAGATTCATCAATATTTATTCACTTTTCTAATAGTTATGTTTTTGGATACAGACCAAATAGAAACTATTTAGATTCCAATGTAGTTCTTTTTGAAATAATCTTCTCTCATGTAGCTCTGACCTCTTTCTGCGCTTCCAAACACAGTGAAACTATCTTCCTTTAACCTCTATCCATTCAGTGCATGTATCTGGTATCTTTTTTAATGAACTGATTTAGCTTTGCAGGAGTTATGTGTGTTTACATTAGCCAGTTATAATGATTTAGTGGCTTATATTGTGAGCTCAGATGAGCAAGATGTCGCCAAAGAATTCATATATAATTCCCTTTTTTTAAACTGTCCTTTGTTATCAGTGGTTTAGTAAGTGTGAGGGTTCAGGAAGTATCTTGTTTTGACTTTCTCATACAAAGCTTATAAGTTGTAGGAATTTTAAAAAAGTTTAAACTATTCATTCAACATTTTTAAGGAAAATAATACAGGTATAGGTAGCAGTTTCCCTTCTTGGGCAGATGTTTTGTTCTACCTCTTGTTTTCTGATTAAACAAAACATCTTCAATTTGAACTTGTCTGGGTTTGGTTCTAATTGATTTGTATGTACTTAGAGCTTCACTCTTGAAACAGTTTTGGGAAAACAATAAAAGAATGCATATTCAGAATGTAAAATAGATGGAAATGGTTGGATTTTTGAAACTTTTATTTACATAATCGACCCGTTTGTACTTACGTGTCAAATATCATCTTACAAAAGCTGAACAAAAATGTTTGAAGTTTGAGTTTATAGAATTTTGATGAAGGCCTCTTTAAATTCTTTGAAACACCTGAGATGTGATTGTTTAAAGTGAGTCATTTTGAGTCCTGTAGCCAAACCTGAAGACCACATATAAGAACATGTACAGCGTCTCCACTGCACAGACTTTTCACAGGAGACATTCTGACATGTAATATAAAGAGTAATTGCAGGTATTATAAATACCATTAGTGAGGAGAGTGTTCTATTCAAGTATCGCAGTATGGTGTGGCTTAACAGTGTGAGTGATCCAGCATGCACATTACCAATACCCTGAAACTGAACCATCTCAATGGCATTCAACAGTCTTTCAATTTTCACAATTTACTTGGACATTAGTTTCATTATTTTCAACTGTGATTTCCCCTACTGCCACACTTCATAATATCATAATGAAAAAGGACCATTTTAGCCGTTGTGACAATTTCCTCCACTGTATTATAAAACCACAACCTGCTGTGGTTAGCTGTACTTATAGGAGTCTGTTTTTTCTTTTTAAAACCGTACAAATGTATACAATATAGTACTTGTAGTAAGCTGTATTTTTTTTCAGTTTTGTTTGCCTTTATAGACATCTTGCAAACATAATGGAGACTTAAGGCACCAACTAAAATGTGTTTGTTGCACAGACTAATAAGCATCGTCGGGTCAGGTTCAGGGTTTCTCACTCATTCTTTTCTCGGAAACTTCTTATTTGAATATTAGCAGTTGAAAATTTCTTCTCATGCTTAGTTTGGTTTTCATTAAATTATTCTTTTTCAGACAAACATGTTTATATTACTCAGTGCAAAGTACTGTTTTTTATGTGTACCAAAATTTAGGTAACTTCAGGAATGGTAGTATATTAGCAATCCCATCAGTAAACATGGAGGAAGAAAGAAAAGAGAGGACAAACATGAAATACAGACACTTCAGGTTAGACTGTATATAAAAAAAAAAACAACAGGGAAAAACCTAAAAGAAATGGTAAGGTTGGGTGATAACTCGCTCTGTGTCTCAGAAACACATTGACAACGCTTTTTTCCACTTAAAATGTGTTGGAGGAACATTTTTTGTTCTTTTCTGCAGAACAGAATCAATCAATCAATCAACCGAAGTTTATTTCTATAGCACTTTTCATACATAAAGTAGCACAAAGTGCTTAACAAGTTAAAAACAAACATTAAAAAGACAATGTCCCACATCCTCCCAACTCCTGCCCCCATCATACTCCCTATCAACACACATACATACACACGCAGACAGTCACACAGCCATGCGCACACACACACACACACTTCTACATCAGAAATAAAATCAGGTTAGCATCATGAACACCTCAGCACATATTGGTCGCATTCAAGGTATTTAACATAACTAACCAGTTCTTAACACAACGCTGTCACTCTGGGTGACCCAATACTTCAATCAAGTCATTATAAGCACATCAGGTGCTACGCTGTCTTTCCAGATGCTTTAGCTCGTAAGCATGGCAGGGACACCTCTGGGTGGTAGCTTAGCTTATAGCTGCTCACTGGCCTTTACTGTCCAGACCATAAAAGGAAGAGAGACACTGTTGTAATGAAGCAAACCTGGTACACAACATTTAAATAGCTATTATAGGAGAACTTGGGCCTATCCACACTCTTTGGCTAATTGCAATAACTTAATCCCCTCTGTTGGCATGGACTTCACAGTGACTGAGACGACGTGCTGCTAGCTTCTCGCATTCATACAACTCCATCTGCCAGTTCCTACAAGCACACACTTTGAATATAATATCTTTTAACAGGAAAATGATTTACTGAATTGAATTCTCCAGGATGTAGATCATCAAATTAGGTGAACAAGAAAAGCACTCAGAGAGCAGTACTCTGCCAAGGCTGCCCAGTCGTATTATTTCCAACGTGTAAGTCCTGATAAGTTGGTGGATTTGTAGTAGGATCACAATCATGTGATCGTCAGCAGACGGCTGACGTAGTGTTCACTGGTTGTCATGGTTACAGCGATGCCATGACGCTGTCTGGCCATGATACAGTAATCTTTAACCAATCTGTGGATCCAGACTAAAAGCTGCATCACTGCCAGAATCTAATCATTTGGTCCTTGTATCGTTTCTGACCTTCCCTGAAAAAATTTCAGAGAAATCCATTAGTCTGTTTTTGAGTAATGTTGCAGACAGACAGACAGACAGACAAATGTACACCGATAGTCACATAACTCCGTCACATTCCTTGGAGTAAGAAAATGACAAAAACACCTCCAAGAAACACCACCACGCAACATATATTCATCCAACTGCCAACCCCTAATATGTGATCCATTAATCACACAGTAACTATAAGGGCAAAATGTTTCACATTAGCTTGTGCATGTTTTATATTTGTGCGACAAACAGCTAAGAATGGCAGGATGTAGATTTCTGAGTTGATTATACCACTCTCTATTAGCAGAAATAGCATCCAAGTTTAGATTTCTGGTAATATATGGGCTTATGAAACTAAACTGAAAGGATCAACAGAAGAGACTCAGATATTACACTGAACAACAACAGAATTAAATCTTATTTCATGGTCAGCCTTTCTGACTTCATAAAATGCAGATATGTGTATTTCCAGCCTGAACCTCTGCAGACAGGGCTTTAGGTAGTAAAGAGGACACACTCTGCCAGTGTGTGTGAATACCTCTGAGAACGCTCTCTGGCTTTCGGGGAGCTGTTTTGAATTACCGTGTGATTCATTCAAATCAAAACTAATTCTGTCTCATGTTGTCCAACGCCTTTGACTCCCACACTGAAAATATAGACCTTATTTGAGCAGAGAGTTCGGGGACGTTTTCTATTCCGTTCTATTAGGCTGCTATTTTTGGTGCCACAGGATACCCAGTGACTGTGTAGAGCCTTGTCAGTGACGAATGTGTTTGTGTGAGAAACAGGGGTGGGGTGCCTTCCCACAGGAAGATCTGTGTGTGTGCGCGTGTGTGTGTGTGTGTGTTTGGGATGGATGGAATTGGGGGGATATTCAGTGTTTTTCTATCTTGCCTGCAGGAGTGTGTGTGTGTGTGTGTGTGTGTGTGTGTGTGTGTGTGTGTGTGTGTGTGTGTGTGTGTGTGTGTGTGTGTGTGTGTGTGTGTGTGTGTGATGGAGAGAGACAGCAGTGGTGGGGTGTTCTCTCTCTCTCTCTTTTCTCTCCTTCTTTCTGGCTCGCTCCCCTGCGGTGATTCAGTGTGTGCATGCCTATTAGCTTGCCGAAGTGTGTGTGTGTGTGTGTGTATACCTCTGAATGTGAATGTTTTGTGTGTGTGTGTGTGTTTGTGTGTGTGTGTGTGTGTGTGTGTGTGTGTGTTTGCCATGCTTCAGCGCCTATGCTGAGATACAGCATACCATGCTGGGGGTACCTTTGTGTGTGTGTGTGTGTGTGTGTGTGTGTGTGTGTGTGTGTGTGTGTGTGTGTGTGTGTGTGTGTGTGTGTGTGTGTGTGTGTGTGTGTGTGTGTGCGCGTGTGCGTGCATGTGCTGTGCCTGCTGTCATCCTGGGGTAAAGCCTCGGGACATATAGGGTCATGTGACAGCCCTACTATCTATCTATCTGCAGACTGCATCATTGGTATTCTGGGTAGATGCTGGCAGTCAGGCAGGGGTTGGGGGTGGGGGCAAGGGAAGGATGGAGAGAGAGCAGAAGTGTGTGTGTGTGGGGGGGTGGAGAGAGTGAGTGTGACGAAAAGACAGAGATAAGAGCAGAAAGAGGGATTTTGGGAGAGAAAAAAATAGAAAAGAGAACAATAGAGCTCATCAGTGCATTGAGACCTGCATGCATTACACACATACACACAAACACACACACACACACACACACACACACACACACACACACATATCCACATGCATGCAGTCACACACATGTAGAAATTGGTACATGCTTACACTTCTAAACATGTCTGCACATGCACACAGACTGCTGTTCTGTCATAAGTAAAGCTAAATGCACACGAGCGCTGTGGTGTCCGTATCAGTTCATGAGGGAGATCTGATATGAATAACGAGAAGGACAACACCACAAGGACTAGATGTTGGAAAATGCCATCAATGGCAGCACAAAAGGAGCTTTTTCATTAGCCGGGGCAAAGCTCTTCAGCACGGTGTCAGTTTAGCATAGCTTTGGGTTAAACTCTCTTCTGGTGTGATAAAAGACAGCTAACCTTCAAAGACGCTTCGCCATCCATTTAACTGCACACATCCTGCAAACTGCCTCTCTGGATTGATCTTTCTGTCATTCTGCTAAGGAAAGATCATATATACTTTCTCTGTAAATAAGAGTTCAGACGGCCACGTGCAGCGCTATCGGCTCACCAACCAAAGGCTCAGGATCTCATATCATTCAGCAGCAAAACATTCAGAACTGCTTATATTGAAATTTCTGAGGACAAGTGGAGCGATGAGTGATGAGTGAGGAGATGTTGTTATTGATCAGTCTAGTCAGTGGCTGGAGTAGATGAAGGAATGCATCACATGTCTAGCGTTAAACACATACTATGCACAACAACTGGCTGAGTTTGATCACGTAAGAATTCTAAAACATGAACCCTAACAATGAAGGGGTCAGACTGCTGCCCACAGACAGCGGAGAGTCTGTGAATTCTTTAGAAGATTGGCAAGTGGGAGTGGGGTTTGGTAGCATTTCATCTAATCTGAACTGGAGCCCAATAACAGCATGTACTGTATGTTGGCCGATAGCAGCTAAGGAAGAGATGCCAAAGAAATGTTTGACGATGTTGTTAGTGATGCAGTTATAGAGTTTGTCCATCTCAGAGTTTGTCCCACTCACTGCATGCATTAAAATGGTGTTGTTTTTTTTTTGCTTCTGTCCATTTTTAACTGCAATGTAAAGTCCTGCACCTTCATAGAAACAATTGAATTTCTTTGATTGGTTGTAAAAATGGCTCTGTAAATATAACAAATGTAAGTTAGCACTAAACTACAGGCTAGTTATTTTTCACACTACAGCACAAACATCTTCTATTTTGTATGGTATATGTCAAGGGTGTCAAACATGTGGCCCGTGGACCAAAAGCGGCCCTCTAGAGGGTCCAGTCCGGCCCGTGGGCCGACTTGTTGTTTTTGTCGTTTGTCTCGTGTTTTTGTTATTTTGTGTTTCGTTTTTGACTCACTTGTGGTTTTTGTCTTATTTTTGTCATTTTGTTTTGCTTTGTTGTTTTGAGCATCGTTTGTGTCATCTTTTATTTTGTGTCTCGCTTTTATTTTTTGTCGTTTTGTTTCTAGCTTTTGTCTTTTTGATCTCGTTTGTGTCATTTGTGTAATTTTTGTCTCATTTTTATC